>NC_034187.2:10578886-10736586 GCF_002021735.2 Oncorhynchus kisutch
CCCTGCCCTGTACAACAGCTGCTGCAGGAGCCAGATGACCACGAAGCAGAATGGAAGGCCTGTGGCCTGTGGCCTGTGGCCCGTAGCCCGAGGCCCGTGGCCCGTGGCCCGTGGCCCGGGGCCCGTAGCTTGTGGTTTGTGGCCTGTGGCCTGTGGCCTGTGGCCTGTGGCCTGTGGCCTGTGACCTGTGGCCTGTGGCCTGTGGCCTGTGGCCTGTGGCCTGTGGCCTGTGGCCTGCAACACTCACACTCTTCACCGGGAGACCCATTCAAACCTCTAGACCTATTTTCACATTTTTGTTGTTGATATAATACATTTATTTTCATTTTTTGGTTGCTTCTTTTCTTCTTTTAGTATTTTTGTTGTTATGTTTCAGGAACGTCTCTTCCTGCTCCTTGTCTCTCTCCTCGACTATAAACACTAGCCTAAGATCTTTATACCTTATTTATAATAGTAGTAGCCTAGTAATGATGGAAATACAACCGAGGAAGCCTGTAGTTGACCTATTTCTGCTCCTTGTCTCGACTCTATCTCCTCTGTCACAAACCCTAGTCTACCCCACTGTACCAATTTCTGGAATTGTTGTGGCCAACAGTATATCTAGGAGGGAGTGTCCTCTGTCCGAGGGATTAGTGATCTAGTACTTATTAAACCAGCTCATTAACTAAAACGGCATTAGTGACACCAAAACAGGGTTCAGAGATGATCCTATGAGCCAATAATAAAACATGATAGCCAGATTACAAATCAACAACTTTCACGATTTATCTCTCTCGGCAGGAGGGTGTGCCCTGTCACTGTGATGTCAATCTCTCTGAATGTACGTCCCAAACGGTGCCCTATTCCATATGTAGTGTACTAGTTTTGTAGTGCACTACATAGGGAAGAGGGATAGAGTGCCATTTGGGAAGCAGACTGGCTTTACACAATCCCTCTGGCAGAGGAAGCATTACTGGGTGGATTATACACCATCTGGTCTGGGGTCATATCCATTTCAATTCAGTCGATTCTAGAAGTAAACCAAAATTCTGATTCCAATTTTCTTTTAAAAGTATTGATTTTCAGGTTATTGACTGAATTTTAATGGAATGAACTCCAAATAGCGCTAGCTATCTCATGGTGTAGATATTCTCTGGTCTTCTCCAGTAATTATTTTATTTTATGCTGCTGGAACAATGACTCACTCTGGTCTCTCTCTATGTCTTTCTCTCTCTCTCACTCTCTATGTCTTTCTCTCTCTTTCTCTATGTCTCTATCGCTCTCTCTTTCTCTCTCTCTCGCTCTCTTTCTCTATCTCTCTCTCACTCTTTCTCTCTCTCTCTTTCTCCATCCCTCTCTCTGTAGCAGTGATCTAAAGTAGTTACAGTAAGTAAACATACTTTAAAGTACTACTTAAGTAGTTTTCTGGTGTATCTGTACTTTACTTTACCATTTCTATGTTTGATTACCTTTAACTTCAATACATTCCTAAAGAAAATAATATTTTTTACTCCAAACATTTTTTCTGACACCCCAAAGTATTCGTTATACTTTGAATGCTTAGCAGGACTGGAAAATGGTCAAATTCACACACTTATCAAGAGCACATCCCTGGTCATCCCTACTGCCTCTGATCTGGCAGACTCACTAAACACATGCTTTGTTTGTAAATTATGTCAGAGTGTTGGAGTGTGCCTCTCACTATCCGTAAATTTAAAAAAAACATCGCAATGTTGCCGTCTGGTTTGCTTAATATGATCAATTTGAAATGATTTATACTTTTACTTTTGATACTTAAGTATATTTAAAGAAAATACTTTTATACTTTAACTCAAGTTGTATTTTATTGGGTCACTTTCACTTTTACTTGAGTCATTTTCTATTAAGGTATATTTACAGTGCCTTGCGAAAGTATTCGGAATTGGTGTTAGAATGAATGGCCAAGTCAAAGTCCAGACCTGAATCCAATCGAGAATCTGTGGAAAGAACTGAAAACTGCTGTTCACAAATGCTCTCCATCCAACCTCACTGAGCTCGAGCTGTTTTGCAAGGAGGAATGGGAAAAAATGTCAGTCTCTCGATGTGCAAAACTGATAGAGACATACCCCAAGCGACTTACAGCTGTAATCGCAGCAAAAGGTGGCGCTACAAAGTGTTAACTTAAGGGGGCTGAATAATTTTGCATGCCCAATTTTTCAGTTTTTGATTTGTTAAAAAAGTTTGAAATATCCAATAAATGTCGTTCCACTTCATGATTGTGTCCCACTTGTTGTTGATTCTTCACAAAAAAAGACAGTTTTATATCTTTATGTTTGAAGCCTGAAATGTGGCAAAAGGTCGCAAAGTTCAAGGGGGCCGAATACTTTCGCAAGGCACTGTACTTTTAATCAAGTATGAAAATGATGTACTTTTTCCACCACTGCTTTGTGGTACATTCAGTAACTCTCCACACAAGATAACAGGATAGGACAGGATAACAGGATAAGAGGATAATAGAATAACAGGATAAGACAGGATAACAGGATAAGACAAAATAACAGGATAAGACAGAATAACATGATAAGACAGAATAACAGGATAAGACAGGATAAGACAGAATAACAGGATAACTCTCCATCTTGTGTGGAGAGTTACTGAATGTACTACAAAGCAGTGGTGGAAAAAGTACATCATTTTCATACTTGATTAAAAGTACAGTGCCTTGCGAAAGTATTCGGCCCCCTTGAACTTTGCGACCTTTTGCCACAGGATAAGAATAACAGGATAAGACAGGATGACAGGATAAGACAGGATAACAGGATAAGACAGAATAACAGTATAAGACAGAATAACAGAATAAGACAGTATAACATGATAAGATAGAATAACAGGATAAAACAGGATTAAACAGAATAACAGGATAAGACAGAATAACAGGATAAGACAGGATAAGACAGAATAACAGGATAAGACAGGATAACATGACAAGACAGAATAACAGGATAAAACAGAATAACAGGATAAGACAGGATAAGACAGAATAACAGGATAAGATAGAATAACAGGATAAGACAGGATAAGACAGAATAACAGGATAAGACAGGATAACAAGATAAGACAGAATAACAGGATAAAACAGAATAACAGGACAAGACAGGATGACAGGATAAGACAGGATAACAAGATAAGACAGGATGACAGGATAAGACAGGATAACAGGATAAGACAGGGTGACAGGATAAGACAGGATGACAGGATAAGACAGGATGACAAGATAAGACAGGATAAGACAGAATAACAGGATAAGACAGGATAACATGATAAGACAGGATAAGACAGGATAACAGGATAACACTAGTATGAATGGAGCTGAGGAAATAGTGATTAAAAGAATATGTGTGATACACAACAAGGTCTGGGGAATGAAGAATTATTATTATTAATTATTACACACACACACACACACACACACACACACACACACACACACACACACACTCACACACACACACACACACACACACACACACACACACACACACACACACACACACACACACACACACTCTCACACACACACACACACACACAAACCTTGGCATGTGTGTGTGTGTGTGTGTGTGTGTGTGTGTGTGTGTGTGTGTGTGTGTGTGTGTATTTGTTAGGGTGATTCCACTCTGGGATGCATGCTGGCATTTTGGTGGGGTTTCATCTTCTGTGTCTTTAATAATCCAGTGGTCTGAAGATGAAAGCCCTTTGATTACAGGAGGTCACAATGGGCTGTCTGTCTGTGTGTGCATAGCAGGTACCAGCACAGTGTCAGAATCAAAGGTGTACATACATCAGCTACATCAGCGACATCCTCTACATCAGCTACAGTGGGGCAAAAAGTATTTAGTCAGCCACCAATTGTGCAAGTTCTCCCACTTAAAAAGATGAGCGAGGCCTGTAATTTTCATCATAGGTACACTTCAACTATGTGTACCTAAAATAAAATCACATTGTAGGATTTTTTATGAATTTATTTGCAAATTATGGTGGAAAATAAGTATTTGGTCACCTACAAACAAGCAAGATTTCTGGCTCTCACAGACCTGTAACTTCTTCTTTAAGAGGCTCCTCTGTCCTCCACTCGTTACCTGTATTAATGGTACCTATTTGAACTTGTTATCAGTATAAAAGACACCTGTCCACAACCTCAAACAGTCACACTCCAAACTCCACTATGGCCAAGACCAAACAGCTGTCAAAGGACACCAGACAGAAAATTGTAGACCTGCACCAGGCTGGGAAGACTGAATCTGCAATAGGTAAGCAGCTTGGTTTGAAGAAATCAACTGTGGGAGCAGTTATTAGGAAATGGAAGACATACAAGACCACTGATAATCTCCCTTGATCTGGGGCTCCACGCAAGATGTCACCCCGTGGGGTCAAAATGATCACAAGAACGGTGAGCAGAAATCCCAGAACCACACGGGGGGACCTAGTGAATGACCTGCAGAGAGCCTGGACTAAAGTAACAAAGCCTACCATCAGTAACACACTACGCATCAGATCAGCAATAGATCAAATGATAGAGAGGATGGATCGTTGGGAGAGGAGTGGTCTCCCTACTACACCACCTACCCTCCCACCAACAACTCTACCATCTCCTCCAGCGGGATCCGGTGCCAGCGCTCTGCGCATCACGCCTCTGAGGGAGTACGATGGAGCGGCGGCAGGGTGCCAGGGATTTCTGCTACAACTAGAGCTCTACCTGGCCACCGTTCGGCCTGCTCCCTCGGATGAGGAGAGCGTGAGTGTCCTCGTCTCCTGCCTGACGGGTAGGGCCCTGGAGTGGACCAACGCCGTTTGGAACGGGCCCGACTCAGCAAGGGGCCACTACCTGGAGTTCACCCGCCATTTCCAGGCTGTGTTCGGTCATCCTCCGGAGGGCCGAGCGGCGGGTGAGAGGTTGTTCCATCTCCGGCAGGGGACGAGGAGCGCGCAGGACTTTGCGTTGGATTTCCGGACTTTGGCCGCTGGAGCTGGGTGGAACGACAGGTGTAGGTGTAGCCTAAGAGAGGACGTCCGCAGGGAGCTGGCTTGTCGGGACACTACGCTCAGCTTGGATGAGCTGATCGACATGTCTATCCGGCTAGACCATCTGCTGGCTGCTCGCGGACGTTCTGAAAGGGTCCTGTCAGTTCCACCACCTGCCCCCCCTCCCCCCCCCGCTCCAATCCCGATGGAGCTAGGAGGGGCTGCGTCTAGTGAGACCGGAGGAGGAGGCTCGTCCTGTACCCATTGTGGCCGGAGAGGGCACACTTCCGGTCGGTGCTGGAGGAGTCCATCTGGGAGTCGAGAGAGCAGGCGGAACACTCCTCGGTCACCCCAGGTGAGTCAGCACCACACTCTCCCAGAGCTTCCTGTTGGACACATGTTTTTGTTAATCTGTTTCCTTAAGTTTTTCCCCTCTCTCCAGCATAAGGCGCTAGTCGATTCAGGCGCAGCGGGGAATTTTATAGATCGCGGACTCGCTCAGAAGTTGAGGATTCCGTTAGTTAAGGTAGACCCCCCCCTTCCCCGTGCACTCCTTAGATAGTCGACCGTTAGGGTCAGGGCTGGTCAGGGAGGCCACGATTCCTCTGGAGATGATTACGCAGGGGGATCATAAGGAACGGATTAGTCTGTTCCTTATCGATTCACCTGCGTTTCCGGTGGTACCGGGGATTCCCTGGCTGGCTATTCACAATCCTAAACTTTCGTGAAGACAGGGAGCTCTCCAGGGGTGGTCTGATGAGTGTTCAGGCAGGTGTTTAGGAGTTTCCATCGGTGCGACAACGGTGGAGAGTTCAGACCAGGATTCCACCGTGCGCATTCCTGCTGAGTATGCCGATTTGGCTATCGCCTTCAGTAAGAAGAAGGCGACCCTATTACCACCCCATCGACAGGGGGATTGCGTGATAAACCTCCAGGTGAACGCTGCACTACCCAGGAGTCACGTGTATCCGTTGTCCCAGGAGGAGACGTTGGCTATGGAGACATATGGAAGGCTCTGGGACAGGGGTACATTCGGCCCTCCATGTCACCCGTCTCCTCGAGTTCCTTTTTCGTGAAGAAAAAGGAGGGTGGTTTGCGTCCGTGTATTGATTATCGAGGTCTAAATTCCATCACTGTGGGTTTTAGGTACCCACTACCTCTCATCGCTACGGCGGTGGAATCATTTCACGGGGCGCGATTTTTCACGAAACTGGATCTCAGGAGCACGTATAATCTGGTGCGTATTCAGGAGGGAGATGAGTGGAAAACCGCATTTAGTACCACATCTGGCCATTATGAGTACCCCGTCATGCCGTACGGGTTAAAGAATGCTCCAGCCATCTTTCAATCCTTCGTTGATGAGATTCTCAGAGACCTGCACGGACAGGGTGTAGTGGTGTATACTGTATTGACGACATCTTGATCTACTCCGCTATACGCGCCGAGCATGTGTCTCTGGTGCGCAAGGTTCTTGGGCGATTGCTGGAGCATGACCTGTATGTGAAGGCAGAGAAATGTGAATTTTCCAAACGAGCCATTTCCTTCCTGGGTTATCGCATTTCCACCTCGGGGGTGGTAATGGAGGGTGATCGCGTCAAGGCCGTGCGTAATTGGCCGACTCCCACCACGGTAAAGGAGGTGCAGCGGTTCTTAGGGTTTGCCAATTACTACCAGAGGTTTATCCGGGGCTTTGGCCAGGTGGCGGCCCCTATTACCTCACTGCTGAAGGGGGGCCGGTGCGTTTGCAGTGGTCAGCAGAGGCGGACGGAGCGTTTCGCTGTTTCAAGGCGCTGTTCACCGAAGCGCCAGTGTTGGCGCATCCGGACCCTTCTTTGGCATTTATAGTTGAGGTGGACACATCCGAGGCTGGGGTTGGAGCTGTGCTCTCCCAGCGCTCGGGTACGCCACCGAAGCTCCACCCCTGTGCTTTTTTTTTCGAGGAAGCTTGGGCCAGCGGAGCGGAATTATGATGTGGGGGATAGGGAGTTGTTGGCCATGGTTAAGGCTCTGAAGGTGTGGAGACACTGGCTTGAGGGGGCTAAGCACCCTTTTCTCATCTGGACTGACCATCGTAACCTGGAGTATATCCGATCAGCTAGGAGACTGAATCCTCGTCAGGCAAGGTGGGCCATGTATTTCACCTGATTTCGTTTTACGATCTCGTATCGACCAGGTTCCCTCAATACTAAGGCCGACGCGCTGTCCCGCCTATACGACACTGATGACCGGTCCATCGATCCTACTCCCATCATTCCGGCTGCCAAGCTGGTAGCACTGGTAGTATGGGAGGTGGAAACGGACATCGAGCGGGCACTAAGGGAGGAACCTGCGCCTCCACAGTGCCCGGAGGGTCGTAGGTACATGCAGCTCGCTGTTCGTGATCAATTGATTCGATGGGCACATAGTCTACCCTCATCAGGTCACCCGGGTATTTTGAGGATGGTGCTGTCATCCTGTCTTGTCCTGACCTCGGGTTATCACCCGGAGAGTAATGGGCAGGTGGAGAGAGTGAACCAGGAGGTGGGTAGGTTTCTGCGGACGTATTGCCAGGACCGGCCAGGGGAGTGGGTGAGATACATCCCCTGGGCCATTTCTCACTAAGCCACTCCTCTACCAACATGTCACCGTTTGAGTGCGTGTTGGGGTACCAGCCGGTTCTGGCACCATGGCATCAGAGCCAGACCGAGGCTCCTGCGGTGGAGGAGTGGGTGCAGCGCTCTAAGGAGACCTGGAGAGCCGTCCAGGAGTCATTGCGTCAGGCGAGTGGACGGCAGCAGAAGAGCGCTGACCGTCACCGCAGAGAGACCCCCGTGTTTGCACCGGGGGACAGGGTCTGGCGCTCGACCCGAAACCTGCCCCTCCGCCTGCCCTGCTGTGTCCGCAGTGTGTAGGGCCATTTAAAGTCCTGAGGGGAATAAACAAGGTGTGTTATCGATTGTTACTCCCTTCGTATTATCGTATTAACCCCTCGTTTCATGTGTCTCTCCTCAGGCCGGTGGTAGCTGGTCCCATGCAGGAAAGTGAGGTGCCGGAGGTCCCTCCGCCCTCAATGGACATCGAGGGGTCCCCGGCGTACACAGTACGAGCTATTCTGGACTCCAGACGCCGGGTGAGGGGCCTGCAGTACCTCATGGACTGGGAGGGGTACGGGCCGGAGGAGAGGTGCTGGATATATTGGATCCCACTATACTAAGGGAGTTCCATCACCTCCATCCAGATCGCCCTGTGCCTCGCACCCAGGGTCGTCCCCGAGGCCGGTGTCGGCGCGCTGCGGGAGCCGCGTGTCAGGGGGGGGGGGTACTGTCACGAATACCACCGAAGGTGGCTCCCCTTCCTGCTCGGGTGGCGCTCGGCGGTCATCGTCGCCGGTCTATTAGCTGCCACCGATCCCTTTTTCCCTTTTCGTTTGGTTTTGTCTAATTGTTTTCACCTGTTCCTTGTTGGGGTTTTGGGATGGGTGTTATTTAAGTTTGTTTTGCCCGCTGGTGTTTGTGCGGGCTTGTTGGTTGTTACGTTTGGTGATGTATCGTGTTTTGGTTTTTCGCTGTCCAGTGTGCATCTAGGTTTTGGGTTGGTTTTGCGCCAGTGTTTTGGGCATTCACCCATGTTTTGGACCTGTTACGATTTGAAGGAAATTAAAGCGTTTTCCCGTTAATTTCGCTCTCTGACTCTTCACTCATTCCACTCACCCGTCGTTACAATCATCTACATCAGCTACATAATCTACATCAACTACATCAGCTACATCTACATCATCTACATCAGCTACATCTACATCAGCTACATCATCATCAGCTACATCATCTACATCATCTACATCATCGACATCAACTATATCAATTACATCAGCTACACCTACATCTACATCCACTACATCTACATCATCATCAGCTACATCAGCTACATCATCTACATCATCTACATCAACTACATCTACATCAGCTACATCAACTACATCTACATCAGCTACATCTACATCATCATCAGCTAAATTATCTACATCAGCTACATCAGCTACATCATCATCAGCTGCATCAGCTACATCAGCTAAGTCATCTACATCATCATCAGCTACATCCTCTACATCAGCTACATCTACATCAGCTACATCAGCTGCATCATCTACATCAGCTACATCTACATCAGCTACATCATCATCAGCTACAGCTTCATCAGCTACATCATCTACTTCATAATCATCTATATCATCAGCTCCCTCTGCCTCATAATCTACATCAACATCAGCTACATTATCTACATCATAATCAGCTACATCAGCTACATCATCTACATCATCATCAGCTACATTATCTACATCAGCTACATCATCATCAGCTACATCAGCTACATCATCATCATCTACATCATCTACCTTATCTACATCATCATCAGCTACATCATCATCAACTACGTCTTATACATCATCATCAGCTACATCAGCTACATCATCATCATCTACATCATCTACCTCATCTACATCATCATCAGCTACATCATCATCAACTACGTCTTATACATCATCATCAGCTACATCATCTACATCATCTACCTTAGCTACATCATCATCAGCTACATCAGCTACATCATCATCAGCTACCTCACTACATCATCATCAGCTACATCATCATCAGCTACATCAGCTACATCATCTACATCATCTACATGCAAAGATGGAAAAAGCCATGGGTGTCACTGTCATCTGCTCTTAAATTGTTTGTTTACAGTATATGTCTATTTACAGTCTGTATTAGTTGACATTATGTGTTTGTTGACAGTCTATGTTTATTTACATTATACGTTTGTTTACAGTCTGTGTTGTTTACAGTCTGTGTTGTTTACAGTCTGTGTATGTTTACAGTATGTGTATGTTTACAGTCTGTGTTGTTTACAGTCTGTGTTGTTTACAGTCTGTGTTGTTTACAGTATGTGTATGTTTACAGTCTGTGCTTGTTTACAGTCTGTGCTTGTTTACAGTCTGTGCTTGTTTACAGTCTGTGATTAAAAAGACAGTCAAGCCTTTTCCTGTGGCCCCACAGAAGCACTGTGTCTAAGTGTCAAACAGGGAGAGAGAGAAAGAAGGGGAGGAAGAGAGAGGTGTACGGGGAGGGAGTGAGGCAAAGAGGAGAGGGGCTCCTACTGGCTCCTTGTAGGCACAGTGTAGTGTAGTGTTGGTGCTGGCTGAAGGGTAGAGATTGAGAGCAGCAGAGGGGAGGGGAGGGCGTATGTCAGCTGGATCAGCAAGAGAGAGCAGCTAGAGAAGGAGGGGAGGGGAGGGTGTATGTCAGCTGGATCAGCAAGTGAGAGCAGCTAGAGAAGGAGGGGAGGGGAGGGCGTATGTCAGCTGGATCAGCAAGTGAGAGCAGCTAGAGAGGGAGCCACAGCACAGTGAAAGAGTGTGTGTGTATGAGCCTGCCTGCCTGCCTTCCTGCTTGCTTGCCTGACTGACTGTGTGTGTGTGTGAGAGAGAGAGAGAGAGAGGGAGAGGGAGAGTCAGGGAGCTTGTGGATACTACTCCACCAGACTGCATGTCTCTGGCATCACTAGGGGAGCAGTCCACACATTACAGAGGTAAGACACATTGCCACCATATTCTAACCATGTATTGTTGGCTTTCCCTTTGTTTGGTTGTAAGAAAAAGGATTGTTAGGGAGTGTCTGCTTCACAGGGGCGGTGGGTCTGTTGATTTACAGTCAGTGGCTGTGTCAGTGCTGCAGGGGAGAAAAAGGTTGGTTCTGTTCCCGTCTTCCCTTCAGCTGGTCTCTACATCATGTAATCCCCCTCTCTCTCTCTCTCTCTCTCCCTCTTTCCCTCTCTCTCTCTCCCCCTCTCTCCCTCTTTCCCTCTCTCTCTCTCTCTCTCCCCCTCTCTCTCTCTCTCTCCCTTTTCCCCTCTCTCTCTCTCTCTCTCTCTCTCTCTCTCTCTCTCTCTCTCTCCCTCTTTCCCTTTCGCTCGCGCTCGCGCTCCCCCTCTTTCCCTCTTTCCCTCCCTCTCTCTATCCCTCTCACTCCCTCTTTCCCTCTCTCTCTCTTTCTCTCTCTCCCTCTTTCCCTCTCTCTCTCTGTCTTTCCCTCCCTCTCTCTATCCCTCTCACTCCCTCTTTCCCTCTCTCTCTCCCTCTTTCCCTCTCTCTCTCTCTTTCTCTCTCTCCCTCCATCTCCCTTTTTCTCTCTCTGAGGTATGTTTTGCATTTACTGCCTTTGGATTTCTGATCTCTGTGTGTATGTGAGAGATCGAGGGATTGAGAGAATGGAATGTTTTCATTTCACATTGGACAGGTCTGTTATATGGAGAGGGATAAATTAGGAGCATCTGTTTAGGGAAAATTTGCATGAGTGGGGGAAGAGAGAGTGAGACGGAGAGAGAGAAGGAGGTTAGGGGGAAGGGAGAGGACTGGAGGATAGATGCTGCTGGAGACAGGGGGGGGGGGGGGCTGAGAATGGATTAGGAATCCCTCAACCCTCCCTTGGGTTCTCTGGTCGTTCCTATTCAGAAGGCAGTTACCGTTCGGTACTATTGTAAAATATCAGCTGACCACAGGCTGAGCTGTCCTCTCAGTGAAGCAGCAGGGTTAGTGTTGGCCATGTTGGATACATTCTCTTCTCTCTGGGAAAGGCTATCTTTGGGAACACACACTGATACAAGCAGACATTCACGCGCACGGACAGATTCACATTCAGATTTACAGACGCACACAAACACACACACACACACCTTCGCACTGTCACACCCAGTCAGCCATGTTAGGTGTGCATGTATTACTATCTCCTACTGTATTTCATTGTGTGGTGAGAATGACCATGTTCTCACGTTGTTATTTTCTCAGGCGTCAGCCCTGATTACATTACACTGAAATGGTTTAACCGCTGAAATAGATGAGTGTTTACTGCCAGGGTATTATAAAGGCACATAACAAGTCCAGCGTCATAATTATGCAACTGCTCCGTTACAGGCTGCTCAGCTCTCGTGACACAGAACACAGAACAGAGATGTCGGAGAAGGGAAGTGTGCATATGTTTGTAGATATGTGTGTGCGTGCGTGTGCGTGCGTGCGTGCGTGCGTGCGTGCGTGCGTGTGTGTGTGTGTGTGTGTGTGTGTGTGCGTGCGTGTGTGTGTGCGTGCTTGCGTGCTTGTGTGTGTGTGTGTGTGTGTGTGTGTGTGTGTGTGTGTGTGTGTGTGTGTGTGTGTGTGTGTGTGTGTGTGTGTGTGTGTGTGTGTGTGTGTGTGTGTGTGTGTAACAGACAGACAGTGACAGAGTGTAAGAGAGAGGGAGACAAAAGACTTTAATAAAATGCTAATGATTTCCCAGTTAAAGACTTTTCCTCTCTGTCCACTGAAAACCCATTGTTGCTTTCCATTCCCAGCTGGACCCTGCTTTGGGGTGTGGCTCTCTCCAAAACCGACTTACGACTGAGTCAGTAGCCACACACACACACACACACACACACACACACACACACACACACACACACTCTAAAACCGACTTACGACTGAGTCAGTAGCCACACACACACACACACACACACACACACACACACACACACACACACACACACACACACACACACACACACACACACACACACTCTAAAACCGACTTACGACTGAGTCAGTAGCCACACACACACACACACTCTAAAACCCACTGACTGCTGAGTCACTGGCCTAGTTCTGGCCGGACTGGTAGAGATCAGGGTCATACATTATAGTTAGGGTTCTCATTATTGTGTCTGTCTCCCTGGTCAAAAGTAGTGTACTATATAGGGAATAGGGTGCCATTTTGGAACACATCCTGTGTAATTATTCCTGTAAGTAGAGAGTAATAACTTTAAAAAAAAACTTTCTTCATTGTTTAACTGTAGCCACTTACACCGTAGTAGCTATGAGTCAAAAGTCAATGAGGCTCCCTGATGGGGACGTTAGCTCATCGCAGTGATGTACTGCATATGCACTCCATCATAATGGCACTCTATTTCCTACACATGGGCCCTGGTCAAACGTTGTGCACTAAATAGGGTTCCATTTGAGACGCGTCTGTGGTAAATGTGACACATCATGTGACACGTCATGTGACACGTCATGTGACAGGTTGAGAGGAGGATATACAGTGCCTTAGGAAAGTATGCAGACCATTCTGTTACGTTACGGCCTTATTCTAAAATGTATTTCATTGTTTTTTTCCCTCATCGATCTACACACAATACCCCATAATGACAATTCAAAAACAGGTTTTTATAAAATGTTGCTAATTAAAAATAAAAAAAACTGAAATATCACATTTTCATAAGTATTCAGACCCTTTACTCAGTACTTTGTTAAAGCACCGTTGGCAGCGATTACAGCCGTGAGTCTTCTTGGGTATGATGCTATAAGCTTGGCACACCTGTATTTGGGGAGTTTCTCCCATTCTTCTTTGCAGATCCTCTCAAGCTCTGTCAGGTTGGATGGGGAGCGTTGCTGCACAACTATTTTCAGGTCTCTCCAGAGATGTTTGATCGGGTTCAAGTCCGGACTCTGGCTGGGCCACTCAAGGCTAGTGGTGTAAAGTACTTAAGTAAAAATACCTTAAAGTACTACTTAAGTAGTTTTCCGATATCTGTACTTTACTTTCCTATTTATATTTTTGACAACTTTTACTTCACTACATTCCTAAAGAAAAGATGTCCTTTTATTCCATACATTTTCCCTGACACCCAACAATACTCGTTACATTTTGAATGCTCAGCAGGACAGGAAAATGTCCCAATTCACAAACTTATCAAGAGAACATCCATGGTCATATATATGGTATATATAAGTATATATGGTAATCCAAGTATATTTTAGAAATTACATTTACTTCTGATACTTAAGGATATTTAAAACCAAATACTTTTAGACTTTTACTCAAGTACATATTTTACTTGAGTCATTTTATATTAAGGTATCTTTACTTTTACTCAAGTATGACATTTTGATACTTTTTCCACCACTGCTCAAGGACATTCAGAGACGTGTCCCAAAGCCACTCCTGCGTTGTCTTGGCTGTGTGTTTAGGATCGTTGTCCTGTTGGAAGGTGAACCATTGCCCCAGTCTGAGGTCCTGAGCAGGTTTTCATCAAGGACCTCTCTGTACTTTGCTCTGTTCATATTTGCCTTGATCCTGACTAGTCTCCCAGTCTCTACCGCTGAAAAACATCCCCACAGCATGATGCTGCCACCACCATGCTTCACTGTAGGGATGGTGTCAGGTTTCCTCCAAATGTGCCGCTTGGCATTCAGGCCAAATAGTTCAATCTTGGTTTCATCAGACCAGAGAATCTTGTTTCTCATGGTCTGAGATTCTTTAGGTGACTTTTGGCAAACTCCAAGCATGCTGTTATGTGTCTTTTACTGAGGAGTGGCTTCCATCTGGCCACTCTACCACAAAGGCCTGATTGGTGGAGTGCTGCAGAGATGGTTGTCCTTCTGGAAGGTTCTCCCATCTCCACAGAGGAACTCTGGAGCTCTGTCAGAGTGACAATCAGGTTCTTGGTCACCTCCCTGACCAAGCCCCTTCTCCCCCGATTCCTCAGTTTGGCCGGGCGGCCAGCTCTAGGAAGAGGCTTGGTGGTCACAAACTTCTTCCATTTAAGAATGATGGAGACCTCTTGGGACCTTCAATGCTGCAGATATTTTTTGGTACCCTTCCCCAGATCTGTGCCTCGACACAATCCTGTCTCGGAGCTCAACGGACAATTCCTATGACCTCATGGCTTGGTTTTTGTAGAAAAATATCAACGATGATCAATGGAAACAGGATGCATGTGAGCTCAATTTCGAGTCTGATAGCAAAGGGTCTGAATACTTATGTAAATAAGGTATTTCAGTTTTTTACTTCTAATAAATTAGCAACAACTTCTACAAACCTGTTTTCGCATTGTCATTATGGAATATTGTGTGTAGATTGCTGAGATTTAAAAAAAAATATTCAATCCATTTTAGGATAAGGTCTTAACGTAACAAAATGTGTAAAAAGTAAAGGGGTCTGAATACTTTCCCGAAGGCTCTGTTTACGACAGCCCTTTTATAACCTTTAGAGGAGACTCAGCATTCCACTACTGAACTACTACAGTATGATGCACTTGTATATCTTCCTATGCTGGTCAAAGATCATGTTTAAAATGAAGGCTATACCGTAACGCTTCAGCGTTCTTAAAAGGTTTTGTTCTATTGAACATTCCGTAACATTTAAGCTATTTTAATTATATGAACAGTGCATTGGTCTTCCATGTAAAAAAAAAAAAATGTTATGACCAATTAACCCCCTTACCTAAAAGCACCTTCTACCTACTAAGATCTACTATCGTATCCTAGCAACGCTTTCCTTCCTTATTTTCTCTTCAAGGTAACAAACAACCAAAGGTACTGTATATGCTTTGCAGTCTTTCTGTCAAATGTTTGTACTAGCTCATGATTCCCTCTGGGTAGTGTATCCATATATATCTAGACAGCATGCTTAGGTTATGTTTAGGTTATAAACTGTCCTGCAGACTCTAAACAAGTCCGGATGTTTGTAATACTGTCTGTGTCCCAAAATGGCACCCTGTTCCATATTTAGTGCACTAATTTTGACCAGGGCCCAGAGCAACCTGTGCCATTAGGGACTCAGACGTGACTGTTAACCATCTAGCGGAGGGAGTCAGGAAGTGTTATTGGTGGCTGAGGAAGCTGTGTTTGTTCCTACTCACCCAGAGCAACGTAGCATAACACTACATTCCCCTCACTGCTGACCAGTCCAACGCTGGTGTGTGTGTGTGTGTGTGTGTGTGTGTGTGTGTGTGTGTGTGTGTGTGTGTGTGTGTGTGTGTGTGTGTGTGTGTGTGTGTATGTGTGTGTGTGTGTGTGTGTGTGTGTGTGTGTGTGTGTGTGTGTGTGTGTGTGTGTGTGAAAGTGTGTGTGAAAGTGTGAAAGTGTGTGTGTGTGAAAGTGTGTGTGTGTGAAAGTGTGTGTGTGTGAAAGTGTGTGTAGCAGATGCTATCTGGAACTCACTGCAGTCACTAAACATTGTACAGGAATGAGTTTGAATACCATTATGTGCAGTTGATGGCTACACTAAAGGTATGTGATCCTTAGAGATGAAAGGAGAGAATTAGACCATATAACCAGGCAGTATCATCAACACGTCCCAAATGACCCCCTTCTTCCCCATAATGCTCTGGTCAAAGTAGTGCACTATGTAGGGAATAGGGGGAGGGGCTCTGGTCAAAGTAATGCACTATGTAGGGAATAGGGGGAGGGGCTCTGGTCAAAGTAATGCACTATGTAGGGAATAGGGGGAGGGGCTCTGGTCAAAGTAATGCACTATGTAGGGAATAGGGGGAGGGGCTCTGGTCAAAGTAATGCACTATGTAGGGAATAGGGGGAGGGGCTCTGGTCCAAGTAATGCACTATGTAGGGAATACGGTGGCATTTGGGATGCAAGCCAACTCTTTGGCCTGGCTTCCAGCGAAGGGTATGATGCCAAGTAAATGAGAACAGTTAGAGAAGTATTTCCTGTTTACATCCACAGTGCCTGCCAGGTGAGCTGGATCAACCAATTCCCTGTACTCCCATCAGGAGAACACCTTCTAACGCCAGTCTGTGAACATCCCATCAACTTTTCTTCTTCTTTTTTTTGTGTCTTTGGGATTTTTATATTACATGACATTTTATTTGAAAGATATTTCAACTTAATGGATCATCTCTGCAACATTTCTAGCATGAACCTAAACTTTTTCACCATTCATTTATAGTCCATCAGTCAAGAGCCCAAGGGATGCATCTACACACTACTGTACATTACACCATGGACTTCCTTTAAGGTAGGGTCAATCTATTGGTATAGAATTACATCTAGATTCTTCACGTAGTCTGTACACTGAGTTTACCAAACATTAGGAACACCTTTCTAATGCTGAGTCGAGGGGATGGACTCTACAAGGTGTCGAAAGCGTTCCACAGGGATGCTGGCCCATGTTGACTCCAATGCTTCCCACAGTTGTGTCAAGTTGGGTGGTGGATCATTCTCGATACACACGGGAAACTGTTGAGCGTGAAAAAAAACAGCAGCGTTGCAGTTCTTGACACAAACCAGTACGCCTGGCACCTACTACCACACCTCATTCAAAGGCACTTACATATGTTGTCTTGCCCATTCACCCTCTGAATGACACACATACGCAATCCATGTCTCAGTTGTCTCAAGGCTTAAAAATCCTTCTTTCACCTCTCTCCTCCCCTTCATCTACACTGATTGAAGAGGATTTAACAGGTGTCATCAATAAGGGATCACAGCTTTCACCTAGATTCACCTGGTCAGTCTTCGTCGTGGAAAGAGCAGGTGGTGTTAATGTTTTGTACACTCAGTGTATAGGCCAGCTGTAAGGCCACATGCACCCATTCACCCGCAGCCCTGTCCAGCTAGCTGTATCGCTACCCTCCATGGTCACTATTTCTCTCTCTCTCTAGCACCTGATCTAGAATCAGTCCTCTGTATCGCTACCCTCCATGGTCACTATTTCTCTCTCTCTCTAGCACCTGATCTAGAATCAGTCCTCTGTATCGCTACCCTCCATGGTCACTATTTCTCTCTCTCTCTCGCACCTGATCTAGAATCAGTCCTCTGTCTCTCTGTCACTCCACCATTACAATCCTATCCGTAAGACAGGCCCTAGACCAGTTGATGATAATAATAGCCTAAAATAGCCTAAAATAACCACAGACATAAGGCAATGGCCTGGAGAAAGGACCTTGCCTGCTGTCGCCTCGCATCCCAGGGGAGACATCATTTCCTGGGCCACTGCCCTCACCCCTCCCCTAAACCTTGGAGCCCCAGGTTCTACCTCCTCCTCCTCGTCATGTAGAGCAGAACTGGCCTCAGTGGGCAGGACAGTGCCCACTGAGGCCAGGGGAGGGCACAGATGTCTGGGGTAATCTAATAGTTGTGGGTTGTGGTCGTCTGACTGTGATGGGGACACTATAGGACAGCATCTCTTTGTGCACCGACGTTCATATCGAGCATCATAGAAACAAAGATTGTGTCTCAAATGGAACCTTATAGTTGGTTGCAACTCCTTTGGTTGCATTCAAAATAACACCTTATTCCCTATATAGTGCACAACCCCTATGGGCCCTGGTCAAAAGTAGTGCACTATGTAGGGGATAGGGTGTTATTTGGAATGCAACCTAAGGAGTTCTAAAGAATCTAAAAATAGTCTGGAATCCTAATGGAAGGAAGGAAGTGAAGAGACAAGAGAGGTGTGTCCTCTCGTTATTTTACTCTTTTAGAACACTCCCATATCAACATCGATCACAACTCTGTCCCATGAGTGTACAAGACAGGGAAAAATCTGAAATGTGATGTCTGGGACGGATACAGTACAGTAGGAAGGCCTGCAGGCCAACCACTACAGACTGTATAGAGAACTACACTAGTGGAGGTAGCAGAATGAATCATGTTGTTATTAATCTGCTTGCTAAGCTTCTGACTTATAGTTATTATTCTGAATCAAGCACACCATTTTTCTGAAGGGAAAATTCTAGTTTCTACTTGTTTTTACTCTTTGTGCATGTCGTCATCATTGTTGAGTCATGCTCCCAGGCAGAGCAGAGTAGTAGGATTTGGACTGAGAGTAATATACAAGGGGCATCATGACAAGTGATCCAATTCCATTCTCCCCTGTGTCCCAACTCCTCCCTTCCCCTCCCCTCCCTCCCTCCCTCTCTTTCTTTCCCTCTCCTTCCCTCCCCTCCTCTCCTCTCATCTCCGTCTCCTATCCTCCCCTCATCTCTTTCCGCTCCTCCCCTGTGTCCCAGGCCTTCTGCTTCCTCTCTCTACCCTCCAACACAGACAGGTGTTTATGGATGATTCAAAAAGCACCCAGCACGCTTCATCCTTCATCCTGCTTCATCCCTCCCACAGCATTAACTAATCAATGATTAATCTCTCTCTCTATCTGTCTCACCATGCCCTTTGTAGGATCTAGTCCTGTAGGTTTAATGAATCACCCTGTAAGTCAGAGACATCCAGAGGCAAACACCAGCCATGATCACATCTGTGGAGGGCCTCGTCACTCACACACACACACTCACACACACACACACACACACACACACACACACACACACACACACACACACACACACACACACACACACACACACACACACACACACACACACACACACACACACACATACACACAGTCCCCCACACAACAGCCTCGTCACTCACACACACACACACACACACACACACACACACACACACACACACACACACACATACACACAGTCACCCACCCCTGCCCCATGCTGCGATGCCCAGGGTGTGAAATCAGAGCGTGGTAATTAAAAATCTGTCCCTCGCTGTGTGTGTGTGTTTGTCCCTCACAGAGCCATCTGGAACTCTGTGGATGAAATATTAAATTAGGAGGGTCAGCTGGGGGAGGTGGGGGGGGGGTGGTAGGAATCAGAGGAAAATGGGTGGTAAGAAACCTGTGAAACTCTATCAATATCACATCAAAATGGATTAAAACCATTTACGTGTGATGGAAAATATTGTCTAATGTTATATACATCTGAAATAAAGTCATATTCTGTCTGAAAAAGCCAAATTGATCAAATTGACCAATTCACACAATTGCATTTTGCAATAACAAAACATATTTCTGTGTTTTTTCTATGTATGGATAATATCTAACTTACTTAGTAATAAAAGGTTTTCCTTTCTGGTTTCTTTTGGAGAGATTGTATCTTACTTCTTTACCTTAGCATAAATAAATAAATGGTCGTCAATGGCAGTGTTCTGACCTCATATTAAAAAATATATATATATATATATATATACAGTACAGTGCATTTTTCCACATTTTGTTAGGTTACAGCCTTATTCTAAAATGGATGAAATATTTTTTTCCCTCATCAATATATACACATATATCCCATAATGACAAAGCAAAAACAGTTATTTTTTACATTTTTGCACATTTATAAAACGTAACTATCACATTTACAGATGTATTCAGACCCTTTACTTTGTTGAAGCAGCCTCGAGTCTTCTTGGGAATGATGCTACAAGCTTGGCATACATGTAATTGGGGAGTTTCCCCAATTCTTCTTCGCAGATCCTCAAGCTCTGTCAGGACTCTCCAGAGATGTTTGATCGGGTTCAACTCCGGGCTCTGGCTGGGCCACTCAAGGACATTCAGAGACTTGTCCCGAAGCCACTCCTGTCTTTACTATGGATTAAGTGATATATGACATGCTATTTTATCAAATCAATTCTCTGTAATTAATATTACCTGATTAAACTAATCGTGTAAATGTAATTAATGAGGAAGTCGGGGCACCACGGAATAATGTTTATAGAGCTGTTGTCTTCCGAATAAAGTCTTAAAGACCTTGTCATATTTTATATCAATAGCAGCCAATTACTAATCGTCACCTTATTCAGTCTCATCTGAACATCGGAAAAGTATTGGTTATCTTCATGAACCCTGGCTAACAAGTTGGAACAGCAATACAACATTTGGTTTAATTATTTATTTACTAAATACAGAAATAATCACACAGAATTGCATATACACAGGATGGATCATAAATTGATTACTAATTATGTCATACAAGAAAACATCCCTAGCAGATGAAACCGATATTGACGGCTGGTTACACAAAGAAATGGGGTTGGGTTTGAATGAAAGTGCGGGAAGACTGAGGAACAAAAGGATTAGGTCTCTATCGGACCTTATGAAGCTATGCTATCGTAAATACAGAATCTTATGCATTCTAAATAACTGCCCATTCGGAAAAGGAAAATGCAAGAAATATATTTACTCTGAGCAACGCTTCGATAGATTGGTCGAAGATTGAGGCTGGGTTGCCCAGCAGAGATCTCCATTGTTCTTTGAAGAATATTTCTGGGCAGATACATTGTAGTCTGTTGTCTTGTGGTAGAACGGATACGTTGTAGTACCCTGTCGTTCTGAAGTGATTGTTCATCCTTTCCTAGGCCACACACATTTACAGCTGCTGCTGATAACTCGACGTCTAGGATGTATCACTTCTTTTATTGAATAAAAGTGATGCTGCCACCACCATGCTTCCCCGTAGGGATGGTGCCAGGTTTCCTCCAGACATGACACTTGGCATTCAGGCCAAAGACTTCAATCTTGGTTTCTTCAGACCAGTTAACCATCGGGTTCTTGGTCACCTCCCTGACCAAGGCCCTTCTCCCCCGATTGTTCAGTTTGGCCGGACGGCCAGCTCCAGGAAGAGTCGTGGTGGTTCCAAACTTCTTCCATTTAAGAATGATGGAGGCCACTGTGATTTTGGTGACCTTCAATGCTGCAGAAATGTTTCGGTACCCTTCCCCAGAGCTGTGCCTCGACACAATCCTGTCTCGGTGCTCTACAGACAATTCTTTCGACCTCATGATTGGTTTTTGCTCTGCACTGTCAACTATGGGACCTTATATAGACAGGTGTGTGCCTTTCCAAATCAATTGCATTTACCACAGGTGGACTCTAATCAAGTTGAAGAAACATCTCAAGGATGATCAATGGAAACAGGATGCACATGAGCTCAATTTCGAGTTTCATAGCAAAGGGTCTGAATACTTATGTAAATGTTTTTGCTTTGTCATTTAAATATTTGTTTATCTCTTATTTAACTAGGCAAGTCAGTTAAGAACAAATTCTTATTTACAATGATGACCTACACTGGCCAAACGTGTGCCCTATGGGACTCCCAATCACAGCCAGTTGTGATACAGCCCGGATTTTAACCAGGGTGTCTGTATTGATGTTCCTAGCACTGAAATGCAGTGCCTTAGACCCCTGCACCACTGGGGAGACCCCCAAATTATGGGGTATTGTGTGTAGATTGATGAGGGAAAAAACAAATTGAATCCATTTTAAAATAAGGATGTAATGTAACAAAATGTGTAAAAAGGGAAACGGTCTGATACTTTCCGAACGAACTGTACGCTTGTGTAGGGGACAACTGTGATGTCAGACGAGTGGACAGGTGGACAGGTGTCTAATGTTTCAGAGGCTACTGATGCCACAACAATTATACTGACACACAACACAGACTACTAAAGGATACATCTGGGTCTGAAGAGAGGCACCTATGTAGTGCCATGATGTTTTTGTTTAGGACCGGTACAGAATGCAATTTAGGAAACCTTGTATTATTGCAACAGTGGGTGGATGCTAAATTACACATTCTGTTAACATTTATATTCTACGACATTTCAGATTTACATATGATCATTTTTCAAGAAGTAGTTAGGATGTAGTGAACTACTTTTTCAAAGTAACTTTAGTTCAGTAAACTATACATTTCTTAAGCCTAGCTTTAGTGTAGCTTAACTTCCTCCAGTGTGAAGTAATTGGTAGCTTGGAGGGGGACATGATGGTGTGTCTAAGCACAGCTGGGGTCCTCTCTCTCTCCCTCTCACTTTCTCTCTCTCTCTCTCTCTCTCTCTCTCTCTCTCTCTCTCTCTCTCGTCTTTCTTTCTCTTTCTCTCTCTCTGTCTCACTTTCTTTTTCTCTCACTCTCTCTCTTTCTCTCTCTCACCTTCTCTCTTTCTCTCTCTCATTTTCTGTCTCTCTCTCTCACTATTCAGTGTACAATATCAAGCACAAGTCCTCAAAGAGTGTGCAGACAGTGTTGATATCATACTGCTGTCACCCAATGAAACAGTATTGTGACCTGTTTCGACATCTCCCATGAGTATTGACCATTATGATATTGTGGCCCCATTATGGAAAAATCAGTTTATTTTAGAGTTGTTCAGAGCTTTGTCAATGATGCTGTTGTAGTTTCTGCCCTATTTGAACAAGTGGGGCAATTTAAATTACATTCTCATGTTCATTTGGAAGACCAAGTCTGGATTTCAATCCAAGGCACGTTGTAGGGAACAGGTATGTCAACAATGCACCTTTTAAAAGCAATGGTTCCGATGTTCACGAACATCACAATCACAGTAAATATTTTAAATGTTGGGTCAAGTGTAAATTGCCTTTAAAAGTCAAAGAGCAATGTGTTTCTCTAAAATCCGCCTTGGACTGAATCGTAACCTAAATCATTATTAACCATCCAACATATAACGAGGCCCCTGGGGGCCTCACCCTCACAATGCTGGATCTTCCTGACACCCATCAGAGGCCAATGTGTAGAAGGCCAGGCATATGACCTCCACTGAGGGGACCCAGGTTATAACAGATTATAAGTATGGAAGATTTATCCAGGTCTGTCTTGAAAAATCTATTTTATATCTCAATAAGACTAAGCTGGTTAAATAAAAATGAATGATATAGTGTCCCAGCCGGGTTAAAGATTATAAAACACTTCTCACAAATATGAAAACATCCAACGGACCTCTCTGTGTTATCTCTCTGTAATAATTATAATTATAGTATTCACTAATTCTAGTATAGTATTGAATAATATCCAATTATACTATTTAATTTATATATTCAGTAGGCTATTCTTATATTCAGTTGTAGTATTCAGTTCTGCTATTCTAGTATTTACTGTTTAAGGGGAACTGGTTTCATGGTAGAACTCAACTGCCCACCCACCCCATTAGTGTGACACATGCTGGAGTGGTCACTAGAGTGGTCCCGGAGTAGTCTCTAGAGTGGTCCTGGAGTAGTCTCTAGAATGGTCCCTAGAGTGGTCCTGGAGTAGTCTCTAGAGTGGTCCTGGAGTGTCTCTAGAGTGGTCCTGGAGTGGTCTCTAGAATGGTCCCTAGAGTGGTCCTGGAATGGTCTCTAGAGTGGTCCTGGAGTAGTCTCTAGAATGGTCCCTAGAGTGGTCCTGGCGTGATCCCTAGAGTGATCCTGGAGTGGTCCTGGAGTGGTCCCTAGAGTGGTCCTGGAGTGGTCCCTAGAGTGGTCCCTGGAGTGGTCCCTAGAGTGGTCCCTGGAGTGGTCCTGGAATGGTCCGTAGAATGGTCCCTAGAGTGGTCCTGGAGTGGTCCCTAGAGTGGTCCCTAGAGTGGTCCCTAGAGTGGTCCCTGGAGTGGTCTCTAGAATGGTCCCTAGAGTGGTCCTGGAGTGGTCCTGGAGTGGTCTCTAGAGTGGTCCCTAGAGTTGTCCTAGAGTTGTCCTGGAGTGGTCCCTAGAGTGATCCTGGAGTGGTCCTGGAGTGGTCCCTAGAGTTGTCCTGGAGTGGTCCCTAGAGTGGTCCTGGAGTGGTCCCTAGAGTGGTCCTGGAATGGTCCCTAGAGTGGTCCTAGAGTGGTCCCTAGAGTGGTCCTGGAATGATCCCTAGAGTGGTCCCTAGAGTGGTCCCTAGAGTGGTCCCTAGAGTGGTCCTGGAATGATCCCTAGAGTGGTCCTGGAATGATCCCTAGAGTGGTCCCGGAGTAGTCTCTGTTGGTACCTTCTTCTGTTGGTACCTCCTTCTGTTGGCACCTCCATCTGTTGGCACCTCCTTCTGTTGGTACCTCCTTCTGTTGGCACCTCCATCTGTTGGCACCTCCTTCTGTTGGTACCTCCTTCTGTTGGCACCTCCATCTGTTGGCACCTCCTTCTGTTGGCACCTCCTTCTGTTGGCACCTCCTTCTGCCCTTCTAGGTCAACTACCAGTCAACCTCTGTAGCCTGTTCTCCTTCACCGCTAGCAGGCACCAGACAAGGTCTATTAGGTGGTTGCTACTTTGTGTGTGTGTGTGTGTGTGTGTGTGTGTGTGTGTGTGTGTGTGTGTGTGTGTGTGTGTGTGTGTGTGTGTGTGTGTGTGTGTGTGTGTGTGTGTGTGTGTGTGTGTGTGTGTGTGTGTGAGAACAACCAGAGCAACCAGGGTTGCGTCTGAAATGGTACCCTGTTCCCTATGTAGTGCACTACTGTTGACCAGGGCCCTGGTCAAAATACGTGCACTACATAGGGAACAGGCTGCCATTTCTGAAACAGCCCATGTCCTGAGAGCCTTAGACTCAGTAAAAGCCTGTAGTTTACATTACACTGTTGATACAACTTAGCCTGTTTACAGTCACTATAAATCCACTATGGTAGCTGGTCCTTTGCCTCACTAAAAATAAATGGCTTTATTTCAACTTCTCCAACTTATTGTGGGGACAATGCAGTTTTTTAATGGAGGAGACAGCGCGTCACATAGACAGTATGAGTTTTTTAATGGAGGAGACAGCACGTCACATAGACAGTATGAGTTTAATGGAGGAGACAGCACGTCACAAAGACAGTATTAATTTAATGAAGTAGACAGCACGTCACATAGACAGTATGAGTTTTTTAATGGAGAAGACAGCACGTCACATGGACAGTATGAGTTTAATGGAGGAGACAGCACGTCACATAGACAGTATGAGTTTTTTAATGGAGGAGACAGCACGTCACATAGACAGTGTGAGTGTTTTAATGGAGTAGACAGCACATCACATAGACAGTATGAGTTTTTTAATGGAGGAGACAGCACGTCACATAGACACCACCTCAGGCTGATCACCTGAGCCACTAACACCACATCAGGCTGATCACCTGACCCACTAACACCACCTCAGGCTGATCCCCTGACTCACTAACACCACCTCAGACTGACCACCTGACCCACTAACACCACCTCAGGCTGATCACCTGACCCACTAACACCACCTCAGGCTGATCACCTGACCCACTAACACAACCTCAGACTGACCACCTGACCCACTAACACCACCTCAGGCTGATCACCTGACCCACTAACATCACCTCAGGCTGATCACCTGACCCACTAACACAACCTCAGGCTGATCACCTCATCACACCACCGATAACATGCAGTTCTATCTGGCAATAATTGTGATCATTTTCAATTGAAGTACTCTGAAAAATATTGATACCTCTATTCTTACTTGTGTAGGGACATGTAGCTCCAAAATAAAAGTTGTATCTCAGTTATCTTAACCTGTCAAAAGTGAATCCCTGCTCTGCAGTTTTGTCTCCTCAGATTTAGGACAATGTCAATTTAAACGGTAGGGATAAAACTTCACCGTTATGAAGGCCATAGAGCCTAGTGAAGGTCTATGGTAACTGGTTAGGTCTGGACCCTGTGGCTGAGGCAGATCAGGTACAGGGTGTAGTCAGGCTGTGACAGCAGTGAAAACTGACCGTGCTACAGGGTTGTCTCTTTTGAGGCATCCACATGGACAGGTGTGATGCTGTGACATGGACAGGTGTGATGCTGTGACATGGACAGGTTGGGCGCTGTGACATGGATAAGTGTGGCGCTGTGACATGGACAAGTGTGGCGCTGTGACATGGACAGGTGGGGCGCTGTGACATGGACAGGTATGATGCTGTGACATGGACAGGTGGGGCGCTGTGACATGGACCGGTGAAGGCGCTGTGACATGGACAGGTATGATGCTGTGACATGGACAGGTGGGGCGCTGTGACATGGACCGGTGGGGCGCTGTGACATGGACAGGTGTGATGCTGTGACATGGACAGGTGAAGGCGCTGTGACATGGACAGGTGGGGCGCTGTGACATGGACAGGTGTGATGCTGTGACATGGACAGGTGGGGCGCTGTGACATGGACAGGTGGGGCGCTGTGACATGGACAGGTGTGCCACTGTGGGACATCAATATTGATGTTCCAGCACCACGCAGAAATCTGAGATGAGCGTTTAACCCACTGATCCATCTGATCCCACGGTGAGCCCTACCCTAACCTGCTGCACCATGGAGCTGAAAGGTAGGAGGCCACTGATGGGATTAATCACTAAGGAAAGCTAGTCGGTTACACCGGTACACACAGACACTTCAACCTCCCTCTTATCAATGTTTTAATCCTGTTTTTAACCGCCCACGCAGAAATGTAATTAGCATAATAACAAAAATCCCCCTATTTAAACTAGATATATCTTCTGTTCATGTTGGCCTTCCACATCTGCGGTGGAAGGTGGCAGAGCTACAGCGATGTTTGTCAGACCAGGAGACTTCCTGAAAAGTCTGTAGCGTCTGAACGGTTTGGGCTCTACGATGCCCACAAGCCTCACAAAACTCACCTAAAGGTAACCCAGTACCAAATGACGGAAGTATGGACATACTTTAGTGCCAAAAAAGTGGGTAAATATGGATAGAAACAGATTAAAATAACCCTGAGCTATAGGACAGACACTGCAAAATAAGCTTCATTTTTTTTTGTATTTGACCCCCTTTTTCTCCCAAATGTAAATATTGTCTCATCGCTGGAACTCCCCAAAGGGTTCGGGGGGGGGGGGTGAAAGTCGAGTCAAGCGTCCTCCGAAACATGACCTGCCAAACCGCGCTTCTTAAAACCTGCTCGCCAGCCGCACCAATGTGTCTGGAAACACCGTTGACCTGATGACCGAGGTCAGCCTGCAGGCGTCCGGCCCGCCACAAGAAGTCCTTAGAACGCGATGAGCCAAGTAAAGCTCCCCCGGCCAAACCCTCCCCTAGATGATGCTGGACCAATTGTGCACCACCCTATGGGACTCCCGATCACAGCCAGTTGTGATACAGCCCAGGATCGAACCTAGGTCTGTAGTGATGCCTCTACCCCTGCCAAGCAGTGCGTTAGACCTCTGTGCCTCTCAAATATACTTTATTGGAATCCATGTTTAACTATCTGTTTTGCCATGTATGAATATGTTATTCAATACATTTCTATGGGCTAATAGGAGTAAGGCCAAATGCAATATTTTATTAAATGTTGTACCTACAAGGGTGCTAGAATTCCAAATCAAATAGCTAAATGATCCTTGGTATGACCATCTTAAAACAATTCCATATGTTAGCTTAGTAGAAACCAAGCCCCGGCCCTTAGACTCGAGGCAGTCAGTGTTTTAGATGGTTGCAGTGAGTTTATCCTGTCTTGTTATGGCCTCTGGTCAAAAGTAGTGCACTATGTATCATGCAAACATCTAGCAACCAAAAGGTTGAGTGTTTGAATCTCATCGTGGACAACTGTAGCAAATTAGCCACTTTTTAACTACATTTTAGCTACTTTGCAACTACTTAGCATGTTATCTAACCCTTAACCTAACCCTGACCTTAAACCTTTTAGCTAACCCTTCCCCTAACCTTAACCCTTTAACCTGATCCTAATACTAACCCTAACCCATAACCCTAACACCTAGCCTAGCTAACATTAGCCACCTAGCTGACTTTAGTGTTATCCACCTAGCTAACATTAGCCACAACAAATTGGAATCCATAATATATCCTATGAATTGTAAATCGTAATATATCATTATACGAAATGGATGAACATCCACAAATTAATACATACTATACGAAACTAACATTTCATACTAAATGGAGTGCCTCAGATTTACAGAGCATTCAAAAAGTATTCAGATCCAGGAAATATTTGGTATGGGTCCCCAGATTCTCAAAAGGTTCTACAGCTGCACAGCAAGCGGTACCGGAATGTCAAGTCTAGGTCCAAAAGGCTCCTTAACAGTTTCTACCCCCAACCATAAGACTGCTGAATAATTAATCAAATGGCCACCCAGACTATTTACATTGACCCCCCTTTCTTTTTACTCTGCTGCAACTCGCTGTTTATTATCTATGCATAGTCTCTTTCCCACTACCTCAATTAAATTGACTAACCTGTACCCCCGCTCATTGACTTGGTACACCCTGTATGTAACCTCATACATGTTATTTTATTGTTATTTTTTGTAGATTATTTATTTTATTTTGTAAATATTTTCTTAACTCTATTTCTTGAACTGTTAAGGGCTTGTAAGTAAGCATCTCATGGTAAGGTCTACACCTGTTGTATTCGGCCTAATCAAAATCTTTGATTTGATTTGAAATTCCAAGCAAAAACGTTTTTTTTTAAACATATTTGCAAATGTATGTATAATAACAAATTGAAATTGACATAACTATTCAGACCCTTTACTCAGTACTTTGTTGAAGCACCTTTGGCAGCGATTACAGCCTTGAGTCATCTTGGCATGACACAACATAACAACATGAGTTTGAAACACCTGTATTTGGGGAGTTTCTCCCATTCTTCACTGCAGATCCTCTCAAGCTGTCAGGTTGGATGGGGAGCGTCGCTGCACAGCTATTTTCAGGTTTCTCCAGAGATGTTCGATCGGGTTCACTCAAGGACGTTCAGAGACTTGTCCCGAAGCCACTCCTGCGATGTCTTGGCTGTGTGCTGAGGGTCTTTGTCCTGTTGGAAGGTGAACCTTCGCTTCAGTCTAAGGTCCTGAGCGCTCTGGAGCAGATTTTCATCAAGGATCTCCCGTTCACCTTCCCCTCTTTCCCTCGATCCTGACTATTCCTCCAGTCCCTGCTTCTGAAAAACATCCCCCACAGCATGATGCTGCCACCACCATTCTTCACTGTAGGGGTGGTGCAAGGTTTCCTCCAGGCGTGACACTTGGCATTCAGGCCAAAGAGTTCAATCTTGGTCATCAGACCAGAGAATCTGGTTTCTCATGGTCTGAGAGTCCTTTTGGCAAACTCCAAGAGGGCTGTCATGTGCCTTTTACTGATGAGTGGCTTCCGTCTGGCCACTCTACCATTGAGTCCCGATTGTTGGAGTGCTGCATAGATGGTTGTCCTTCTGGAAGGTTCTCCCATCTCCACAGAGGACCTCTGGAGCTCTGTCAGAGTGACCCTCGGGTTCTTGGTCACCTCCCTGACCAAGGCCCTTGCTCAGTTTGGCCGCGTGGCCAACTCTAGGAAGAATCTTGGTAGTTCAAACTTCTTCCATTTAAGAATGATGGAGGCCACTGTTTTCTTGGGGACCTTCAAAGCTGCATAATTGTTTTGGTACCCTTCGCCAGATCTGAGGTTCTACACAATCTTGCCTCGGAGCTCTATGGACAATTCCTTCGACCTCATGGCTTGGTTTTTGCTCTGACATGCACTGTCAACTGTGAGACTTTTTATAGACAGTTGCGTGCCTTTCCAAATCATTTCCAATCAATTGAATTTACCACAGCTGGACTCCAATCAAGTTGTAGAAACATCTCAAGGATGATCAATGGAAACAGAATGCACCTGAGCTCAATTTCGAGTCTGATAGCATAGGGTCTGAATAATGTAAATAAGGTATTTCAGTTTTTTTTAACACATTTGCAACCATTTATAAAAACCTGTTTTCACTTTGTCATTTTGGGGTATTGTGTGTATATTGATGAGGATTTTCTTTTATAAAATCCATTTTAGAATAAAGTTAAAAAGAATGTGGAAAAAGGGAAGGAGGCACTGTACATACAGAATGATAAGAAATGCTCTGAGACCAGGTTGCCACCCCAGACAGACAGACAAACAGACTAACCTTAAGCTTCAACCCTAAACCAACCTCTTCTCTTCCCTTCAGACAGCCTATACCAGGCCTAGCTGAGAATCTCTATCATGGCGTCCAACAACACAGCAAGCATCGCCCAGGCCAGGAAACTGGTAGAGCAGCTGAAGATGGAGGCCAACATTGACAGGATAAAGGTGAGGGGGAATTAGGTCTATATCACTGGCCAAGAAGATAAAAAACCTAACAGATACACTATCGGTCAACGGTTTTAGAACAGCTACTCATTCAAGGGTTTTTCTTTATTTTTACTATTTTATACATTGTAGAATAATAGTGAAGACGTCAAAACTATGAAATAACACATATGGAATCATGTAGTAACCAAAAAAGTGTTAAACAAATCAAAATATATTTTATATTTCAGATTCTTCAAAGTAGCTACCCTTTGCCTTGATAACAGCTTTGCACACTCTTGGCATTCTCTCAACCAGCTTCACCTGGAATGCTTTTCCAACAGTCTTGAAGGAGTTCCCACATATGCTGAGCACTTGTTGGCTGCTTTTCCTTCACTCTGCGGTCCGACTCATCCCAAACCATCTCAATTTGTTTGAGGTCGGGAGATTGTGGAGGCCAGGTCAACTGATTTAGCACTCCATCACTATCCTTCTTGATAAAATAGCCCTTACACAGCCTGAAGGTGTGTTGTGTCATTGTCCTGTTGAAAAACAAATGATAGTCCCATTAAGCCCAAACCAGTTGGGATGGCGTATCGCTGCAGAATGGTGTGGTAGCCATGCTGATTAAGTGTGCCTTGAATTCTAAATAAATCAGACAGTGTCACCAGTAAAGCACCCCCTCACCATAACACCTCCTCCTCCATGCTTTACGTGAGAAATACACATGCGGAGATCATCCATTCACCCATACCGCGTCTCACAAAGACATGGCGGTTGGAACCAAAAATGTTCAATTTGGACTCCAGACCGAAGGACATATTTCCACCAGTCTGCTGTCCATTGCTAGTGTTTCTTGGCCTAAGCAGGTCTCTTTTTCTTATTGGTGTCCTTTAGTAGTGGTTTCTTTGCAGCAATTCAAACATGAAGGCCTGATTCTATTGTCAGTCCAAGATGGCGTAGCAGTCAGAAGTGTTTTTGTCTTGTCTTGTCCCATATAAATAGTCGGTCTAATCGTTTCTTTTTTCGGATATATTTTAATCTTACTTTCCACCTACGATTTAAATATACTTTCCTGCAACCCGCCCCACCCAATGTGGTACGGATCTGCTATTTTAATACGTTATAACTGGAACCTCCATCAGAAGCTAGCCAGCTAACTAGCTACTAGCCAGTAGTCACTGTTAACTCACCTATTGCTGCTCATTGGACCCTATAATCACTCGGCTACACATGCCTCTCTCTAATGTCAATATGCCTTGTCTTCTGCTGTTTCGGTTAGTTATTATTTTATTTCACTGTAGAGCCCCTAGTCCAGCTCAACATGCCTTAGATAGCTCTTTTGTCACACACCCCACACATGGGGAGAACTCACCTGGCTTAGATAGTGTCTCCAAAGCTCTCTCATTGTCACTCAATGCCTAGGTTTACCCCCACTGTACTCACATTCTACCATATCCTTGTCTGTACATTATGCCCTGAATCTATTCTACCACACCCAGAAATCTGCCAATTTTATTCTCTGTTAACAACGCACTAGACGACCAGTGCTTATAGCCTTTAGCTGTACCCTTATCATACTCCTCCTCTGTTCCTCTGTGATGCTGGGTCCCTGTAGCCCTCAGCATCACACCTATTCCCCAGGCGCTCTCATTTGTTGACTTCTGTAAACGTAAAAGCCTTGGTTTCATGCATGTCAATATCAGAAGCCTCCTCCCTAAATTTGTTTTATTCACTGCTTTTAGCACACTCCGCCAACCCTGGTGTCCTAGCCATGTCTGAATCCTGAATTCTGACATTTCTGTCCCCAACTACAACATCTTCCGTCAAGATAGAACTGCCAAAGGGTGCGGAATTGCAATCTACTGCAGAGATAGCCTGCAGAGTTCTGTCATACTATCCAGGTCTATACCCAAACAGTTCGAGGTTCTGCTTTGAAAAATCAATCTCTCCAGAAATAAGTCTCTCACTGTTGCCACTTGTTATAGACCCCCCTCAGCCCCCAGCTGTGCCCTGCACACCATGTGTCAATTGATTGCCCCCCAGTCTATCTTCAGAGTTCGTACAGTTAGGTGACCTAAACTGGGATATGTTCAGCACCCTGGCCGTCCTACAATCTAAACTAGATGCCCTCAATCTCACACAAATGATCAAGGAACCTACCAGGTACAACCCTAAATCCGTAAACATTGGCACCCTCATAGATATCATCCTGACCAACTTGCCCTCTAAATACACCTCTGCTGTCTTCAACCAGGATCTCAGCAATCATTGCCTCTTTGCCTGCGTCCGTAAGGGGCCTGCTGTCAAACGACCACCCCTCATCACTGTCAAATGCTCCTTAAAACACTTCAGCGAGAAGGCCTTTCTAATCGACCTGGCCTGGGTATCCTGGAAGGATAGTGACATCATCCCGTCAGTAGAGGATGCCTGGTTATTCTTTAAAAGTGCTTTCCTGACCATCTTAAATAAGCATGCACCATTCAAAAAATGTAGAACAAAGAACAGATATAGCCCTTGGTTCACTCCAGACTTGACTGCCCTTGACCAGCACAAAAACATCCTGTGGCGTACTGTATTAGCATGGAATAGTCCCCACGATATGCAACTTTTCAGGGAAGTCAGGAACCAATATACAGTGTCGTGGAAATGTCCTCTATTTACCAAATCATGGGAGCAAACCACACACACAAGTCAGAGTTAGTTATAAAAGTCCATCTTTAATCATATAAGCTCTATAGCATTTTGACTTTCAACAGTTCAGTATCTCTAATGAAAAGTTGAGAGTCCCCACACAATGGCAAAATGGGATCCTTTATAGCAAAGATCACACATAGTCAGACAGCATAGACATAATTCATCGTTCAGCTTTGTCTCCTTTCCCAAACCCCAGAACCATAAACCAATCCTCCAAATCAACAGGCATATATCAAATTGTCATTTAGATACAACCCACTCTAAATACAAACTCCTGGACAAACTCACGGAGAGGAGAATGAGGCTATAGGTTAAGATAGAAACAACATTAGAGGGAGCATAGAATGATTCCAGACACTTCCACCCTCCTTTCTCCACTGGGAAAGGTAGGGAGTAAAAGATATGTTTACACATGATGACACTTTGACCTCTCCCCTCTCAGCGGCCCATGCAACTTAGTCTTGACATAGAACAGATAACTGCAACCTCGCCACAGTATTATCAAAAATACCCTTCTGATGAGAAGTAACTTACACACATTTGATGAATATTAAACATCTTACAAATGTTACCAACAAATTCTGAATCTTCCACGACAACAGTCAGTTAGGGAAGCTAAGGCTAGCTTTTACAAACAGAAATTAGCCTCCTGCACCACTAATTCCAAAAAGGGACACATTAAAGTCCATAGAGAATAAGGGCACCTCCTCCCAGCTACCCACTAACTCTAATGAACGTATCTTCTACAGGCTAGGAAACACTGTCCCCACCGATAAATCTACGATAATCGAGAATTTCAATAAGCATTTTTCTACGGCTGGCCATGCTTTCCACCTGGCTACCCCTACCCTGGCAAACAGCTCTGCACCACCCGCAGCAACTTGCCCAAGTCCCCTCCCTCCCGCTTCTCCTTCACTCAAATCCAGATGGCTGATGTTCTGAAAGAGCTGCAAAATCTGGATGCCTACAAATCAGCTGGGCTAGACAATCTAGACCCTCTCTTCCTAAAATTATCCGCCAAAATGGTTGCATCCCCAAATACTAGCCTGTTCAACCTTTCTTTCGTATCGTCTAAGATCCCTAAAGATTGGGAAGCTGCCGCGGTCATCCACCTCTTCAAAGGGGGAGACTGCCCTGCTTTTCTAAAGTCCTCAAAAGCTAAGTTAACAAACAGATCACCAACCATTTAGAATCCCAACGTACCTTCTCCGCTATGCAATCTGGTTTCCAAGCTGGTCATTGTTGCACCTCAGCCACGCTCAAGGTCCTAAATGATATCATAACCGCCAGTGTTAAGAGACAATACTGTGCAGCTGTATTCATCGACCTGGCCAAGGCTTTCGACTCTGTCAATCACCACATTCTTATCGGCAGATTAAACAGCCTTAGTTTCTCAAATGACTGTCTCGCCTGGTTCACCAACTACTTCTCAGATAGAGTTCAGTGTGTCAAATCGTAGGGCCTGATGTCCGGACCTCTGGCAGTCTCTATGGCAGTACCACAAGGTTCAATTCTCGGGCCGACTCTTTTCTCTGTATATATCAATGATATCGCTCTTGCTGCTGATGATTCTCTGATCCACCTCCATGCAGACGACATCATTCTGTATACATCTGGCCCTTCCTTGGACACTGTGTTAACAAACCTCCAAACGAGCTTCAATGCCATACAACACTCCTTCCGTGGCCTCCAACTGCTCTTAAATGCTAGTAAAACTAAATGCATGTTCTTCAACCGATTGCTGCCCACACCTGCCCGCCCAACTAGCATCACTACTCTGGACAGTTCTGACTTAGAATATGTGGACAACTATAAATACCTAGGTGTCTGGTTAGACTCTAAACTCTCCTTCCAGACTCACATCAAGCATCTCCAATCCAAAATTAAATCTAGAATCGGCTTTGTATTTCGCAACAAAGCCTCCTTCACTCATGCTGCCAAACATACCCTCGTAAAATTGACTATCCTACCGATCATTGACTTCAGCAATGTCATTTACAAAATAGCCTCCAACACTCTACTCAGTAAATTGGATGTAGTCTATCACAGTGCCATCCGTTTTGTCACCAAAGCCCCATATACTACCCACCACTGAGACCTATATGCTCTCGTTCGCTGGCCCTTGCTACATATCTGTCGCCAAACCCACTGGCTCCAGGTCATCTATAAGTCTTTGTTAGGTAAAGCCCGGCCTTATCTCAGCTCACTAGTCTCCATAGCAACACCCAATCGTAGCACGCGCTCCAGCAGGTATATTCCACTGGTCATCCCCAAAGCCAACACCGCCTTATCTCAGCTCACTGGTCTCCATAGCAACACCCACCCGTAGCACGCGGCTCCAGCAGGCATGTTCCACTGGTCATCCCCAAAGCCAACACCTCCTTTGGCCAGCATTCCTTCCAGTTCTCTGCTGCCAATGACTGGAACGAATTGCAAAAATCACTGAAGCTGGAGACTTATATCTCCCTCAGTAACTTTAAGCATCAGCTGTCAGGGCAGCTTACCGATCACTGTACCTGTACACAGCCCATCTGTAAATATCCCACCCAACTACCTCCTCCCCATATTGTTACTTATTTTTTGGCTCTTTTGCGCTTCAGTATATCTACTTGCACATCATCATCTGCACATCCATCACTCCAGTGTCAATGCTAAAATGTACATATTTCACCACTATGGCCTTTTTTATTGCCTTACCTCCCTAACCTTACTACATTTGCATACACTGTACACAGATTTTTATTTTGTTATTTTGACTGTACGTTTCTTTATCCCATGTGTAAGTCTGTGCTGTTGTTTTCGTTGCACTGCTTTGCTTTATCTTGGTCAGGTCGCAGTTGTAAAGAGAACTTGTTCTCAACTGGCCTACTTGGTTCCCACAGTCTCCTCTTAACAGTTGATATTGAGATGTGTTTGTTATTTGAAGTCTGAGGAGCATTTATTTGGGCTGGTAACCCCCCCCTTATCACAACACAACTGATTGAATCAAACGAATTAAGAAGGAAAGAAATTCCATAAATGAACTAAGAAGAAAAGAAACTCTACAAATGAACTTTTAAGGCACACCTGTTAATTGAAATGCATTCCAGGTGACTACCCCATGAAGCTGGTTGAGAGAGCGCCAAGAGTGTGAAAAGCTGTCATCAAGGCAAACGGGTGGCTATTTGAAGAATCTCAAGTGGAAAATCTATTTTGATTTATTTAACACTTTTTTGGTTACTACAGGAATTCATATGTGTTATTTCATAGTGTTGATGTCTTCACTATTATTCTACAATGTAGAAAATATAAAAAATAAAGAAAAACCCTTGAATGAGTTGGTATTCTAAAACTTTTGACCGGTTGTGTATATGACAAATCTGTAGCATCACTGCCAAAAGGATAATACAGATATACACTCAGTGGACCAAACATCAGGAACACCTGCTCTTTCCATGACATAGACTGACCAGGTGATTCCAAGTGAAAGCTATGATCTCTTATTGATGTCACCTGTTAAATATACTTAAATGAAGGGGAGGAGACAAGTTAAAGAAGGATTTTTAAGCCATGAGACATGGATTGTGTATGTGTGCAATTCAGAGGGTGAATGGGCAAGACAAAGGTTTTAAGTGCCTTTGAACAGGGTATGGTAGTAGGTGCCTGGTGTACTGGTTTGAGTATGTCAAGAACTACAACGCTGCTGTGTTTTTACACTCAACCGTTTCCTGTGTGTATAAAAAAAAACACCCAAAGGACATTTTATTTAACTAGGCAAGTCAGTTAAGAACTAATTCTTATTTACAATGACAGTCTACCAGGGAACAGTGGGTTAACTGCCTTGTTCAGGGGCAGAATGGCAGATTTTTTACCTCAGGGATTTGATCCAGCATCTTTCGGTTACTGGCATACATGAAATATGAGAAATCGGTAGCATCACTGCCTAAAAGCATATAACCGAAATATGAGAAATCGGTAGCATCACTGCCTAAAAGCATATAACCGAAATATGAGAATATAGGAAAGTAAGGGATATACAGTATGAGACATTGGTTGCCCGTTCCATTACAGCACAGAATACAGTGGTAATAACATGGTGATAGTATGGTAACAAGTTATAGTTACTATGATATTACCACTGTGTGTGTGTGTGTGTGTGTGTGTGTGTGTGTGTGTGTGTGTGTGTGTGTGTGTGTGTGTGTGTGTGTGTGTGTGTGTGTGTGTGTGTGTGTGTGTCTTTCAATACAGGTGTCCAAAGCAGCAGCAGACTTAATGTCGTACTGCGAAGCCCATGCCAAAGAGGACCCGCTCCTGTCGCCGGTGCCCGCATCCGAAAACCCTTTTAGGGAGAAGAAGTTCTTCTGTGCCATCCTGTAAACGGGGTGTGGTTTATTTGGTCTGACAGGAAGTCTGCTCATCTTGGGACATTGAACGAGGACGTTCAATATGTAGACATCTTCTAACAGAAGGGCATGGAGGAGTAGTACTGTCTCTTTCTCTACAATGGAAGCTAAAGCAGGCATTTAAAAACCACAGAGTAAGACGTAACCATTTACAACGGTCTGATCTGACCTGATCTGAGGACAGTTTTTGAGGGCTGTGCAGCATGTTTGATGGATCCATCCGTGTAGTCAGAGGACAACCGAAGATAGTATGGTTATCCACCCAGAAACATGATGGACAACCAATCAACCAAGTCTTCAGGTTGTGTTTAAAATAAATAAATAAAATAATGAAGGAAAAAATAAACAAAAAAGATGTTGTGGTTCTTTTGGAACATGAAATCCAAGTGTTACGTTAAATGGTGGGTTGGGTAGATGAGCTGCTTACCACCACCAGATACTAACGCCTGTTTATCAGAATGTTTTTATTTTTTGCTGTTGTTTATTTTATGCAGATTTTGATTCTGAGATGAATTGGTTTGGCTATATCACTTAGACAACTTTCTATACTGTATGTGATTATCTGAAACAGCTATTTGAACTTTTTTTTTTTTTTTTTTTTACATCGTTAGAATTGGTGAAAGCTGTTTTAAATGGAAAGTTTGGACGTTCAATTAAGTAATATTCTTTAGGAACAGACATGTTTCTTTAAACTTCTTCTGAGAGAAGTATACAACATATATATCTGGCAATGTGGTACAGTATGTGTTTCCTTCAGATACAAGCTCTCTTTTTACTATTTGTATAAAAATACTAGCAAGTAAACTGTGTTGTGCTGTGCATTCTGATTGTTTGTGTTTATCATTAATAATTGCATGAAATTAACTATTTTTTAATTTTATTTTTAATGTGGGGATTGTATGAACGAGGCAGCCTCCATCTGGCAGTGCCAACTGTATTAAAAAGATAACAATGACTCAAAATGGACTCCATAAGGACATCTTTGTCATAGGAAAAACGAAAGGGACAAGACTGAGCTGCAAGCCGATGATGCTTAATTTCCCAAATTGTTTAAATATAGGTTATGGTTAGGGTTAAAGGTTAGATTTAGGGTTAAAGGGATAGTTCAGCCAAATTACAAAATTACACATTGGTTTCCTAACCCTCCAAACAGTCTATGGACCATGTATGACAGCAATCCATGATTTGGTTTAGTTTCCATGGCACTGTTTCCACATGCTAACGTTTTAGCATTTTGGCATAAATCCCATTAAAGTCATGGAGCCGATATTAGCATTTTTTCACACATCATGTCCAAATCATCTAAAAGTATCTAAAAAATGATTGTGAAGCTCAACAAAGTCCCTTACAGATGTTTTGAACATGAAAATGCTAATATCGGTTCCATGACTTGAATTTGTGCCACAAATGCTAAAACGTTAGCATGTGGAAACAGAGCCAGGGAGATTAAACCAAAGCATGGATCTATCCCTAGCTTTAACTGTTTCGTTAAGTTTAGGGCATAGGTTGTCCGTTTTAGATTTTGGCTAGTCGGATGCAGGTCAGAAAAGTCCCTTTAATTTGGTCTCCCCTCTCATGCTATAGCAATACCTGGTTCTGACTGGCAAGGTATATTTCCATATCACTTTGCACATAAAGCTACTAGCTAGTTGGAGTATAAGACATCATTGAACATTCACATTCACATGGGCCAGACTATGTGGGTTATTCATAAAACTATATAAACATGTTTACATCAGCCATTCAAACTGCAAGGAGAAATCTAGTAGACATTGCAGACTGTGTAGAAACTGACATAGGTTTTAGTCCCTTCATCAGAAAACAAGAGGTAGGCCTACACATTTCATGAGGAACATGGCATCCTACCATATTCATAATCATTCATATTTATAATCTTGGCAAGTGAACATACTGTATGCCCAAATAAATTAACAAAGTAGCACCTAAGAAGTGATTATTTTTGGGGTGCACTGCAGCATTGCAGAAAACTGTTGTGTGTAAAAAAAAAAACTCAAACTCTAAAGCCCCATTTATTACCCGGTGCTAACATGGGTCCTTTGTCCTGACCTTGCCTACATTCTGAAAAGTGTCTACACATGGTATTAAAATGTGTCTGTTATCTGCCCACTGTGTCTGCATTGTGACAAGATTTCCTGGTCCCTCTATCCAAGGGCCTTCATGGGCCTCCAGTTGCCCATCCCTAAACTAGACCATACGTAGGTAACATAACATGTCTTGGAGGTGCTCAGAAATATGTAAACGTATATTTCATATAGCTCTGAGGCCAGGCTGTAATATAATATAATTATATCATATTTGGATAATCGGTGAGCATAATATTACAAAAAATAAAAATAATCTGGAGCTTTTCTTTAAGGGAATAGGGTGAATTTGCCTCTAGTCACTGATCTTGGGTCCATTTAGCATGTTCCCCACTAATGGTTAAGGAAGGGAAGCTGATCCTAAATCTGTTTTTAGGAGAAACTTCACCCTTGCAGTTTGATGAGCTTCTATTTGTTGCACTTTAGTGCCCTCGTGTGGATAACAGCTCCAACATAATTTTCAACATTTTATTTATACTGATTTAGTATTGCGTTCGTTGCTACGATAAAATAACTTACTTGTAGCAGGGGATCTTACTAACATCGACGCACTTGTCTGATTCAGTTCGGGGGGAAAAAATGATTTGTCAGAAGTGGGATTCGAACCCACGCCTCCAGGGGAGACTGCGACCTGAACGCAGCGCCTTAGACCGCTCGGCCATCCTGACATAAAATAAATTGCGAATGTATATCATTTTAACCGTAGAAAGTAATGACGTTAACCTCGAGTAGAATCAAAACGAACATATATACGGCTATTGGTTTTATTACAGTGGCAGGATTTTTTTCAGAATATATATATTTTTGTACTTGCTAACTGGTTGAAGTTACTCATGTGTTGCATTCAACGATTTAGAAACCCGGAAATATCCGAGTTTCCTAGTTCCGACGAGCACTTGAACGCGGCACAAGAGGAGCGACACAAATCTTTGACGTCGTCGTGCAAGAGAAGGCAGAAGAAGGAAGCTCCAGTAGGGTTTGTGTACTTTGGTGTTTAACGTTGTTATTATAACGTTACCCTGTTAAACAAGACATCACCTACGCCCAACTTTAGCCGTTTAGGTAGTTAGCTAAAACGTTAATTTGACGGTTTTTTTTATATTCATTTCTCGAGAAATGTACTTATTGTAAGTGAATATTGCTTGAATTAATTCAATAGTATACGTTACTAACTAGCTGGCAACCTACCTAATAAACTTCACTTGAAAGATATCGAGCAAATGTTCTGTGTTACATTTGGTCTTTTGGCAATATAGCTAGCTAGTTTATCATGTTTTTTGTTCACCGAGGGACGCCAACTTTTTGGCATGGGCGTTTACTGTGGGGATTTCTTTAGCTAGCTAGTCCCATTATTAGCAGAGATAACTAGCTATATATGCTCTTTATAAGCTAACTAGTTAAGTAGTAACGTTAGCTACTAACTAACTTTAGCTGCTTTTGAGTGTGTTGAAGTGTTTCCAGGTCACACATGAAAGACGAAACCTATCATGCTCTCTCCCAGTGGAGTGCAGGTCTACTAATTTAGGTTTAGGCTCAGTATAATCTATCCAAAATCCTATACATCAACGAGGCCAGAGGGGGGCATCTGAATTCACATTGGGACTGGCAGTGAATAGAACACTATAGTTACAGTAATAGAACACTATAGTTACAGTAATAGAACACTATGGTTACAGTAATAGAACACTGGTTGAGTTACAGTAATAGAACACTATAGTTACAGTAATAGAACACTGGTTGAGTTACAGTAATAGAACACTATAGTTACAGTAATAGAACACTGGTTGAGTTACAGTAATAGAACACTATAGTTACAGTAATAGAACACTATGGTTGAGTTACAGTAATAGAACACTATGGTTGAGTTACAGTAATAGAACACTATAGTTACAGTAATAGAACACTGGTTGAGTTACAGTAATAGAACACTATAGTTACAGTAATAGAACACTGGTTGAGTTACAGTAATAGAACACTATAGTTACAGTAATAGAACACTGGTTGAGTTACAGTAATAGAACACTATAGTTACAGTAATAGAACACTGGTTGAGTTACAGTAATAGAACACTATAGTTACAGTAATAGAACACTGGTTGAGTTACAGTAATAGAACACTATGGTTGAGTTACAGTAATAGAACACTATAGTTACAGTAATAGAACACTATGGTTGAGTTACAGTAATAGAACACTATGGTTGAGTTACAGTAATAGAACACTATAGTTACAGTAATAGAACACTGGTTGAGTTACAGTAATAGAACACTATAGTTACAGTAATAGAACACTGGTTGATTTACAGTAATAGAACACTATGGTTACAGTAATAGAACACTATGGTTGAGTTACAGTAATAGAACACTGGTTGATTTACAGTAATAGAACAATATAGTTACAGTAATAGAACACTATAGTTACAGTAATAGAACACTATAGTTACAGTAATAGAACACTATGGTTGAGAACAGTAATAGAACACTATAGTTACAGTAATATAACACTATGGTTACAGTAATAGAACACTATAGTTACAGTAATAGAACACTATGGTTACAGTAATAGAACACTGGTTGAGTTACAGTAATAGAACACTATGGTTGAGTTACAGTAATAGAACACTATAGTTACAGTAATAGAACACTATGGTTACAGTAATAGAACACTATGGTTACAGTAATAGAACACTGGTTGAGTTACAGTAATAGAACACTATGGTTACAGTAATAGAACACTATGGTTACAGTAATAGAACACTATAGTTACAGTAATAGAACACTATAGTTACAGTAATAGAACACTATGGTTGAGTTACAGTAATAGAACACTATAGTTACAGTAATAGAACACTGGTTGAGTTACAGTAATAGAACACTATGGTTGAGTTACAGTAATAGAACACTATAATTACAGTAATAGAACACTATGGTTACAGTAATAGAACACTATGGTTACAGTAATAGAACACTATAGTTACAGTAATAGAACACTATGGTTACAGTAATAGAACACTATGGTTACAGTAATAGAACACTGGTTGAGTTACAGTAATAGAACACTATGGTTAAAGTAATAGAACACTATGGTTAAAGTAATAGAACACTATAGTTACAGTAATAGAACACTGGTTGAGTTACAGTAATAGAACACTATGGTTAAAGTAATAGAACACTATAGTTACAGTAATAGAACACTGGTTGAGTTACAGTAATAGAACACTATGGTTACAGTAATAGAACACTATGGTTAAAGTAATAGAACACTATGGTTAAAGTAATAGAACACTATAGTTACAGTAATAGAACACTGGTTGAGTTACAGTAATAGAACACTATAGTTACAGTAATAGAACACTGGTTGAGTTACAGTAATAGAACACTATTTGAGTTACAGTAATAGAACACTGGTTGAGTTACAGTAATAGAACACTATGGTTACAGTAATAGAACACTATGGTTAAGTAATAGAACACTATGGTTAAAGTAATAGAACACTATGGTTAAAGTAATAGAACACTGGTTGAGTTACAGTAATAGAACACTATAGTTACAGTAATAGAACACTATTTGAGTTACAGTAATAGAACACTGGTTGAGTTACAGTAATAGAACACTATTTGAGTTACAGTAATAGAAAACGATGGTTGAGTTACAGTAATAGAAAACTATGGTTGAGTTACAGTAATAGAACACTGGTTGAGTTACAGTAATAGAACACTATGGTTACAGTAATAGAACACTATAGTTACAGTAATAGAACACTATAGTTACAGTAATAGAACACTATAGTTACAGTAATAGAACACTATAGTTACAGTAATAGAACACTATAGTTACAGTAATAGAACACTATAGTTACAGTAATAGAACACTATGGTTGAGTTACAGTAATATAACACTATGGTTACAGTAATAGAACACTATGGTTGAGTTACAGTAATAGAACACTATGGTTGAGTTACAGTAATAGAACACTATGGTTGAGTTACAGTAATAGAACACTATGGTTACAGTAATAGAACACTATGGTTGAGTTACAGTAATAGAACACTATGGTTGAGTTACAGTAATAGAACACTATGGTTACAGTAATAGAACACTATGGTTGAGGTACAGTAATAGAACACTATGGTTACAGTAATAGAACACTATAGTTACAGTAATAGAACACTATGGTTACAGTAATAGAACACTATGGTTACAGTAATAGAACACTATGGTTACAGTAATAGAACACTATGGTTACAGTCATAGAACACTATGGTTGAGGTACAGTAATAGAACACTATGGTTACAGTAATAGAACACTATGGTTACAGTAATAGAACACTATAGTTACAGTAATAGAACACTATGGTTACAGTAATAGAACACTATGGTTACAGTAATAGAACACTGGTTGAGTTACAGTAATAGAACACTATGGTTAAAGTAATAGAACACTATGGTTAAAGTAATAGAACACTATAGTTACAGTAATAGAACACTGGTTGAGTTACAGTAATAGAACACTATGGTTACAGTAATAGAACACTATGGTTAAAGTAATAGAACACTATGGTTAAAGTAATAGAACACTATAGTTACAGTAATAGAACACTGGTTGAGTTACAGTAATAGAACACTATAGTTACAGTAATAGAACACTGGTTGAGTTACAGTAATAGAACACTATTTGAGTTACAGTAATAGAACACTGGTTGAGTTACAGTAATAGAACACTATGGTTACAGTAATAGAACACTATGGTTAAAGTAATAGAACACTATGGTTAAAGTAATAGAACACTATGGTTAAAGTAATAGAACACTGGTTGAGTTACAGTAATAGAACACTATAGTTACAGTAATAGAACACTATTTGAGTTACAGTAATAGAACACTGGTTGAGTTACAGTAATAGAACACTATTTGAGTTACAGTAATAGAAAACTATGGTTGAGTTACAGTAATAGAAAACTATGGTTGAGTTACAGTAATAGAACACTGGTTGAGTTACAGTAATAGAACACTATGGTTACAGTAATAGAACACTATGGTTGAGAACAGTAATAGAACACTATAGTTACAGTAATAGAACACTATAGTTACAGTAATAGAACACTATAGTTACAGTAATAGAACACTATAGTTACAGTAATAGAACACTATAGTTACAGTAATAGAACACTATGGTTGAGTTACAGTAATAGAACACTATGGTTGAGTTACAGTAATAGAACACTGGTTGAGTTAGTAATAGAACACTATGGTTACAGTAATAGAACACTATAGTTACAGTAATAGAACACTATGGTTACAGTAATAGAACACTATGGTTACAGTAATAGAACACTATAGTTACAGTAATAGAACACTATAGTTACAGTAATAGAACACTGGTTGAGTTACAGTAATAGAACACTATAGCTGAGTTACAGTAATAGAACACTATAGTTGAGTTACAGTAATAGAACACTATAGCTGAGTTACAGTAATAGAACACTATGGTTACAGTAATAGAACACTATGGTTGAGTTACAGTAATAGAACACTATGGTTGAGTTACAGTAATAGAACACTATGGTTACAGTAATAGAACACTATGGTTGAGTTACAGTAATAGAACACTATGGTTGAGTTACAGTAATAGAACACTATGGTTACAGTAATAGAACACTATGGTTACAGTAATAGAACACTATGGTTACAGTAATAGAACACTATGGTTACAGTCATAGAACACTATGGTTGAGGTACAGTAATAGAACACTATGGTTACAGTAATAGAACACTATGGTTACAATAATAGAACACTATGGTTACAGTAATAGAACACTATGGTTACAGTAATAGAACACTATGGTTACAGTCATAGAACACTATGGTTGAGGTACAGTAATAGAACACTATGGTTACAGTAATAGAACACTATGGTTACAGTAATAGAACACTATAGTTACAGTAATAGAACACTATGGTTACAGTAATAGAACACTATGGTTACAGTAATAGAACACTATGGTTACAGTAATAGAACACTATGGTTACAGTCATAGAACACTATGGTTGAGGTACAGTAATAGAACACTATGGTTACAGTAATAGAACACTATGGTTGAGTTACAGTAATAGAACACTATAGTTACAGTAATAGAACACTGGTTGAGTTACAGTAATAGAACACTATGGTTGAGTTACAGTAATAGAACACTATAATTACAGTAATAGAACACTATGGTTACAGTAATAGAACACTATGGTTACAGTAATAGAACACTATAGTTACAGTAATAGAACACTATGGTTACAGTAATAGAACACTATGGTTACAGTAATAGAACACTGGTTGAGTTACAGTAATAGAACACTATGGTTAAAGTAATAGAACACTATGGTTAAAGTAATAGAACACTATGGTTAAAGTAATAGAACACTATAGTTACAGTAATAGAACACTGGTTGAGTTACAGTAATAGAACACTATGGTTAAAGTAATAGAACACTATAGTTACAGTAATAGAACACTGGTTGAGTTACAGTAATAGAACACTATAGTTACAGTAATAGAACACTGGTTGAGTTACAGTAATAGAACACTATTTGAGTTACAGTAATAGAACACTGGTTGAGTTACAGTAATAGAACACTATGGTTACAGTAATAGAACACTATGGTTAAAGTAATAGAACACTATGGTTAAAGTAATAGAACACTATGGTTAAAGTAATAGAACACTGGTTGAGTTACAGTAATAGAACACTATAGTTACAGTAATAGAACACTATTTGAGTTACAGTAATAGAACACTGGTTGAGTTACAGTAATAGAACACTATTTGAGTTACAGTAATAGAAAACGATGGTTGAGTTACAGTAATAGAAAACTATGGTTGAGTTACAGTAATAGAACACTGGTTGAGTTACAGTAATAGAACACTATGGTTACAGTAATAGAACACTATGGTTGAGAACAGTAATAGAACACTATAGTTACAGTAATAGAACACTATAGTTACAGTAATAGAACACTATAGTTACAGTAATAGAACACTATAGTTACAGTAATAGAACACTATAGTTACAGTAATAGAACACTATGGTTGAGTTACAGTAATAGAACACTATGGTTACAGTAATAGAACACTATGGTTGAGTTACAGTAATAGAACACTATAGTTACAGTAATAGAACACTATGGTTGAGTTACAGTAATAGAACACTATGGTTGAGTTACAGTAATAGAACACTATGGTTACAGTAATAGAACACTATGGTTGAGTTACAGTAATAGAACACTATGGTTGAGTTACAGTAATAGAACACTATGGTTACAGTAATAGAACACTATGGTGGAGGTACAGTAATAGAACACTATGGTTACAGTAATAGAACACTATAGTTACAGTAATAGAACACTATGGTTACAGTAATAGAACACTATGGTTACAGTAATAGAACACTATGGTTACAGTAATAGAACACTATGGTTACAGTCATAGAACACTATGGTTGAGGTACAGTAATAGAACACTATGGTTACAGTAATAGAACACTATGGTTACAGTAATAGAACACTATAGTTACAGTAATAGAACACTATGGTTACAGTAATAGAACACTATGGTTACAGTAATAGAACACTGGTTGAGTTACAGTAATAGAACACTATGGTTAAAGTAATAGAACACTATGGTTAAAGTAATAGAACACTATAGTTACAGTAATAGAACACTGGTTGAGTTACAGTAATAGAACACTATGGTTACAGTAATAGAACACTATGGTTAAAGTAATAGAACACTATGGTTAAAGTAATAGAACACTATAGTTACAGTATTAGAACACTGGTTGAGTTACAGTAATAGAACACTATTTGAGTTACAGTAATAGAACACTGGTTGAGTTACAGTAATAGAACACTATGGTTACAGTAATAGAACACTATGGTTACAGTAATAGGACACTATGGTTACAGTAATAGAACACTATAGTTACAGTAATAGAACACTATGGTTACAGTAATAGAACACTATGGTTACAGTAATAGAACACTGGTTGAGTTACAGTAATAGAACACTATGGTTAAAGTAATAGAACACTATGGTTAAAGTAATAGAACACTATGGTTAAAGTAATAGAACACTATAGTTACAGTAATAGAACACTGGTTGAGTTACAGTAATAGAACACTATGGTTAAAGTAATAGAACACTATAGTTACAGTAATAGAACACTGGTTGAGTTACAGTAATAGAACACTATGGTTACAGTAATAGAACACTATGGTTAAAGTAATAGAACACTATGGTTAAAGTAATAGAACACTATAGTTACAGTAATAGAACACTATGGTTACAGTAATAGAACACTATGGTTACAGTAATAGAACACTATGGTTACAGTAATAGAACACTATGGTTGAGTTACAGTAATAGAACACTATAATTACAGTAATAGAACACTATGGTTACAGTAATAGAACACTATGGTTACAGTAATAGAACACTATAGTTACAGTAATAGAACACTATGGTTACAGTAATAGAACACTATGGTTACAGTAATAGAACACTGGTTGAGTTACAGTAATAGAACACTATGGTTAAAGTAATAGAACACTATGGTTAAAGTAATAGAACACTATGGTTAAAGTAATAGAACACTATAGTTACAGTAATAGAACACTGGTTGAGTTACAGTAATAGAACACTATGGTTAAAGTAATAGAACACTATAGTTACAGTAATAGAACACTGGTTGAGTTACAGTAATAAAACACTATAGTTACAGTAATAGAACACTGGTTGAGTTACAGTAATAGAACACTATTTGAGTTACAGTAATAGAACACTGGTTGAGTTACAGTAATAGAACACTATGGTTACAGTAATAGAACACTATGGTTAAAGTAATAGAACACTATGGTTAAAGTAATAGAACACTATGGTTAAAGTAATAGAACACTGGTTGAGTTACAGTAATAGAACACTATAGTTACAGTAATAGAACACTATTTGAGTTACAGTAATAGAACACTGGTTGAGTTACAGTAATAGAACACTATTTGAGTTACAGTAATAGAAAACGATGGTTGAGTTACAGTAATAGAAAACTATGGTTGAGTTACAGTAATAGAACACTGGTTGAGTTACAGTAATAGAACACTATGGTTACAGTAATAGAACACTATGGTTGAGAACAGTAATAGAACACTATAGTTACAGTAATAGAACACTATAGTTACAGTAATAGAACACTATAGTTACAGTAATAGAACACTATAGTTACAGTAATAGAACACTATAGTTACAGTAATAGAACACTATAGTTACAGTAATAGAACACTATGGTTGAGTTACAGTAATAGAACACTATGGTTGAGTTACAGTAATAGAACACTGGTTGAGTTAGTAATAGAACACTATGGTTACAGTAATAGAACACTATAGTTACAGTAATAGAACACTATGGTTACAGTAATAGAACACTATGGTTACAGTAATAGAACACTATAGTTACAGTAATAGAACACTATAGTTACAGTAATAGACACTGGTTGAGTTACAGTAATAGAACACTATAGCTGAGTTACAGTAATAGAACACTATAGTTGAGTTACAGTAATAGAACACTATAGCTGAGTTACAGTAATAGAACACTATGGTTACAGTAATAGAACACTATGGTTGAGTTACAGTAATAGAACACTATGGTTGAGTTACAGTAATAGAACACTATGGTTACAGTAATAGAACACTATGGTTGAGTTACAGTAATAGAACACTATGGTTGAGTTACAGTAATAGAACACTATGGTTACAGTAATAGAACACTATGGTTACAGTAATAGAACACTATGGTTACAGTAATAGAACACTATGGTTACAGTCATAGAACACTATGGTTGAGGTACAGTAATAGAACACTATGGTTACAGTAATAGAACACTATGGTTACAGTAATAGAACACTATGGTTACAGTAATAGAACACTATGGTTACAGTAATAGAACACTATGGTTACAGTCATAGAACACTATGGTTGAGGTACAGTAATAGAACACTATGGTTACAGTAATAGAACACTATGGTTACAGTAATAGAACACTATAGTTACAGTAATAGAACACTATGGTTACAGTAATAGAACACTATGGTTACAGTAATAGAACACTATGGTTACAGTAATAGAACACTATGGTTACAGTCATAGAACACTATGGTTGAGGTACAGTAATAGAACACTATGGTTACAGTAATAGAACACTATGGTTACAGTAATAGAACACTATGGTTACAGTAATAGAACACTATGGTTACAGTAATAGAACACTATAGTTACAGTAATAGAACACTATAGTTACAGTAATAGAACACTATGGTTGAGTTACAGTAATAGAACACTATAGTTACAGTAATAGAAACACTGGTTGAGTTACAGTAATAGAACACTATGGTTGAGTTACAGTAATAGAACACTATAATTACAGTAATAGAACACTATGGTTACAGTAATAGAACACTATGGTTACAGTAATAGAACACTATAGTTACAGTAATAGAACACTATGGTTACAGTAATAGAACACTATGGTTACAGTAATAGAACACTGGTTGAGTTACAGTAATAGAACACTATGGTTAAAGTAATAGAACACTATGGTTAAAGTAATAGAACACTATGGTTAAAGTAATAGAACACTATAGTTACAGTAATAGAACACTGGTTGAGTTACAGTAATAGAACACTATGGTTAAAGTAATAGAACACTATAGTTACAGTAATAGAACACTGGTTGAGTTACAGTAATAGAACACTATAGTTACAGTAATAGAACACTGGTTGAGTTACAGTAATAGAACACTATTTGAGTTACAGTAATAGAACACTGGTTGAGTTACAGTAATAGAACACTATGGTTACAGTAATAGAACACTATGGTTAAGTAATAGAACACTATGGTTAAGTAATAGAACACTATGGTTAAAGTAATAGAACACTGGTTGAGTTACAGTAATAGAAACACTATAGTTACAGTAATAGAACACTATTGAGTTACAGTAATAGAACACTGGTTGAGTTACAGTAATAGAACACTATTTGAGTTACAGTAATAGAAAACGATGGTTGAGTTACAGTAATAGAAACTATGGTTGAGTTACAGTAATAGAACACTGGTTGAGTTACAGTAATAGCAACACTATGGTTACAGTAATAGAACACTATGGTTGAGAACAGTAATAGAACACTATAGTTACAGTAATAGAACACTATAGTTACAGTAATAGAACACTATAGTTACAGTAATAGAACACTATAGTTACAGTAATAGAACACTATAGTTACAGTAATAGAACACTATGGTTGAGTTACAGTAATAGAACACTATGGTTACAGTAATAGAACACTATGGTTGAGTTACAGTAATAGAACACTATAGTTACAGTAATAGAACACTATGGTTGAGTTACAGTAATAGAACACTATGGTTGAGTTACAGTAATAGAACACTATGGTTACAGTAATAGAACACTATGGTTGAGTTACAGTAATAGAACACTATGGTTGAGTTACAGTAATAGAACACTATGGTTACAGTAATAGAACACTATGGTTGAGGTACAGTAATAGAACACTATGGTTACAGTAATAGAACACTATAGTTACAGTAATAGAACACTATGGTTACAGTAATAGAACACTATGGTTACAGTAATAGAACACTATGGTTACAGTAATAGAACACTATGGTTACAGTCATAGAACACTATGGTTGAGGTACAGTAATAGAACACTATGGTTACAGTAATAGAACACTATGGTTACAGTAATAGAACACTATAGTTACAGTATAGAACACTATGGTTACAGTAATAGAACACTATGGTTACAGTAATAGAACACTGGTTGAGTTACAGTAATAGAACACTATGGTTAAAGTAATAGAACACTATGGTTAAAGTAATAGAACACTATAGTTACAGTAATAGAACACTGGTTGAGTTACAGTAATAGAACACTATGGTTACAGTAATAGAACACTATGGTTAAAGTAATAGAACACTATGGTTAAAGTAATAGAACACTATAGTTTACAGTATTAGAACACTGGTTGAGTTACAGTAATAGAACACTATTTGAGTTACAGTAATAGAACACTGGTGAGTTACAGTAATAGAACACTATGGTTACAGTAATAGAACACTATGGTTACAGTAATAGGACACTATGGTTACAGTAATAGAACACTATAGTTACAGTAATAGAACACTATGGTTACAGTAATAGAACACTATGGTTACAGTAATAGAACACTGGTTGAGTTACAGTAATAGAACACTATGGTTAAAGTAATAGAACACTATGGTTAAAGTAATAGAACCACTATGGTTAAAGTAATAGAACACTATAGTTACAGTAATAGAACACTGGTTGAGTTACAGTAATAGAACACTATGGTTAAAGTAATAGAACACTATAGTTACAGTAATAGAACACTGGTTGAGTTACAGTAATAGAACACTATGGTTACAGTAATAGAACACTATGGTTAAAGTAATAGAACACTATGGTTAAAGTAATAGAACACTATAGTTACAGTAATAGAACACTATGGTTACAGTAATAGAACACTATGGTTACAGTAATAGAACACTATGGTTACAGTAATAGAACACTATGGTTGAGTTACAGTAATAGAACACTATAATTACAGTAATAGAACACTATGGTTACAGTAATAGAACACTATGGTTACAGTAATAGAACACTATAGTTACAGTAATAGAACACTATGGTTACAGTAATAGAACACTATGGTTACAGTAATAGAACACTGGTTGAGTTACAGTAATAGAACACTATGGTTAAAGTAATAGAACACTATGGTTAAAGTAATAGAACACTATGGTTAAAGTAATAGAACACTATAGTTACAGTAATAGAACACTGGTTGAGTTACAGTAATAGAACACTATGGTTAAAGTAATAGAACACTATAGTTACAGTAATAGAACACTGGTTGAGTTACAGTAATAGAACACTATAGTTACAGTAATAGAACACTGGTTGAGTTACAGTAATAAAAACACTATTTGAGTTACAGTAATAGAACACTGGTTGAGTTACAGTAATAGAACACTATGGTTACAGTAATAGAACACTATGGTAAAGTAATAGAACACTATGGTTAAAGTAATAGAACCCTATGGTTAAAGTAATAGAACACTGGTTGAGTTACAGTAATAGAACACTATAGTTACAGTAATAGAACACTATTTGAGTTACAGTAATAGAACACTGGTTGAGTTACAGTAATAGAACACTATTTGAGTTACAGTAATAGAAAACGATGGTTGAGTTACAGTAATAGTAAAAACTATGGTTGAGTTACAGTAATAGAACACTGGTTGAGTTACAGTAATAGAACACTATGGTTACAGTAATAGAACACTATGGTTGAGAAGTACAGTAATAGAACACTATAGTTACAGTAATAGAACACTATAGTTACAGTAATAGAACACTATAGTTACAGTAATAGAACACTATAGTTACAGTAATAGAACACTATGGTTGAGTTACAGTAATAGAACACTATGGTTACAGTAATAGAACACTATGGTTGAGTTACAGTAATAGAACACTATAGTTACAGTAATAGAACACTATGGTTGAGTTACAGTAATAGAACACTATGGTTGAGTTACAGTAATAGAACACTATGGTTACAGTAATAGAACACTATGGTTGAGTTACAGTAATAGAACACTATGGTTGAGTTACAGTAATAGAACACTATGGTTACAGTAATAGAACACTATGGTTGAGGTACAGTAATAGAACACTATGGTTACAGTAATAGAACACTATAGTTACAGTAATAGAACACTATGGTTACAGTAATAGAACACTATGGTTACAGTAATAGAACACTATGGTTACAGTAATAGAACACTATGGTTACAGTCATAGAACACTATGGTTGAGGTACAGTCATAGAACACTATGGTTACAGTAATAGAACACTATGGTTACAGTAATAGAACACTATAGTTACAGTAATAGAACACTATGGTTACAGTAATAGAACACTATGGTTACAGTAATAGAACACTGGTTGAGTTACAGTAATAGAACACTATGGTTAAAGTAATAGAACACTATGGTTAAAGTAATAGAACACTATAGTTACAGTAATAGAACACTGGTTGAGTTACAGTAATAGAACACTATGGTTACAGTAATAGAACACTATGGTTAAAGTAATAGAACACTATGGTTAAAGTAATAGAACACTATAGTTACAGTATAGAACACTGGTTGAGTTACAGTAATAGAACACTATTTGAGTTACAGTAATAGAACACTGGTTGAGTTACAGTAATAGAACACTATGGTTACAGTAATAGAACACTATGGTTACAGTAATAGGACACTATGGTTACAGTAATAGAACACTATAGTTACAGTAATAGAACACTATGGTTACAGTAATAGAACACTATGGTTACAGTAATAGAACACTGGTTGAGTTACAGTAATAGAACACTATGGTTAAAGTAATAGAACACTATGGTTAAAGTAATAGAACACTATGGTTAAAGTAATAGAACACTATAGTTACAGTAATAGAACACTGGTTGAGTTACAGTAATAGAACACTATGGTTAAAGTAATAGAACACTATAGTTACAGTAATAGAACACTGGTTGAGTTACAGTAATAGAACACTATGGTTACAGTAATAGAACACTATGGTTAAAGTAATAGAACACTATGGTTAAAGTAATAGAACACTATAGTTACAGTAATAGAACACCTATAGTACAGTAATAGAACACTATAGTTACAGTAATAGAACACTATAGTTACAGTAATAGAACACTATGGTTGAGTTACAGTAATAGAACACTATGGTTGAGTTACAGTAATAGAACACTGGTTTGAGTTAGTAATAGAACACTATGGTTACAGTAATAGAACACTATAGTTACAGATAATAGAACACTATGGTTAGTAATAGAACACTATGGTTACAGTAATAGAACACTATAGTTACAGTAATAGAACACTATAGTTACAGTAATAGAACACTGGTTGAGTTACAGTAATAGAACACTATAGCTGAGTTACAGTAATAGAACACTATAGTTGAGTTACAGTAATAGAACACTATAGCTGAGTTACAGTAAAGAACACTATGGTTACAGTAATAGAACACTATGGGTTGAGTTACAGTAATAGAACACTATGGTTGAGTACAGTAATAGAACACTATGGTTACAGTAATAGAACACTATGGCTTGAGTTACAGTAATAGAACACTATGGTTGAGTTACAGTAATAGAACACTATGGTTACAGTAATAGAACACTATGGTTACAGTAATAGAACACTATGGTTACAGTAATAGAACACTATGGTTACAGTCATAAACACTATGGTTACAGTAATAGAACACTATGGTTACAGTAATAGAACACTATGGTTACAGTCATAGAACACTATGGTTGAGGTACAGTAATAGAACACTATGGTTACAGTAATAGAACACTATGGTTACAGTAATAGAACACTATGGTTACAGTAATAGAACACTATGGTTACAGTCATAGAACACTATGGTTGAGGTACAGTAATAGAAACACTATGGTTACAGTAATAGAACACTATGGTTACAGTAATAGAACACTATAGTTTACAGTATAGAACACTATGGTTACAGTAATAGAACACTATGGTTACAGTAATAGAACACTATGGTTACAGTAATAGAACACTATGGTTACAGTCATAGAACACTATGGTTAGAGGTACAGTAATAGAACACTATGGTTACAGTAATAGAACACTATGGTTACAGTAATAGAACACTATGGTTAACAGTAATAGAACACTATGGTTACAGTAATAGAACACTATAGTTTACAGTAATAGAACACTATAGTTACAGTAATAGAACACTATGGTTGAGTTACAGTAATAGAACACTATAGTTACAGTAATAGAACACTGGTTGAGTTACAGTAATAGAACACTATGGTTGAGTTACAGTAATAGAACACTATAATTACAGTAATAGAACACTATGGTTGAGTTACAGTAATAGAACACTATAATTACAGTAATAGAACACTGGTTGAGTTACAGTAATAGAACACTATGGTTAAAGTAATAGAACACTATGGTTAAAGTAATAGAACACTATAGTTACAGTAATAGAACACGGGTTGAGTTACAGTAATAGAACACTATGGTTACAGTAATAGAAACACTATGGTTAAAGTAAATAGAAACACTATGGTTAAAGTAATAGAACACTATAGTTACAGTATTAGAACACTGGTTGGTTTACAGTAATAGAACACTATTTGAGTTACAGTAATAGAACACTGGTTGAGGTTACAGTAATAGAACACTATGGTTACAGTAATAGAAACACTATTGGTTACAGTAATAGGACACTATGGTTACAGTAATAGAACACTATAGTTACAGTAATAGAACACTATGGTTACAGTAATAGAACACTATGGTTACAGTAATAGAACACTGGTTGAGTTACAGTAATAGAACACTATGGTTAAAGTAATAGAACACTATGGTTTAAAGTAATAGAAACACTATGGTTAAAGTAATAGAACACTATAGTTACAGTAATAGAACACTGGTTGAGTTACAGTAATAGAACACTATGGTTAAAGTAATAGAACACTATAGTTACAGTAATAGAACACTGGTTGAGTTACAGTAATAGAACACTATGGTTACAGTAATAGAACACTATGGTTAAAGTAATAGAACACTATGGTTAAAGTAATAGAACACTATAGTTACAGTAATAGAACACTATAGTTACAGTAATAGAACACTATAGTTACAGTAATAGAACACTATAGTTACAGTAATAGAACACTATGGTTGAGTTACAGTAATAGAACACTATGGTTGAGTTACAGTAATAGAACACTGGTTGAGTTAGTAATAGAACACTATGGTTACAGTAATAGAACACTATAGTTACAGTAATAGAACACTATGGTTACAGTAATAGAACACTATGGTTACAGTAATAGAACACTATAGTTACAGTAATAGAACACTATAGTTACAGTAATAGAACACTGGTTGAGTTACAGTAATAGAACACTATAGCTGAGTTACAGTAATAGAACACTTATAGTTGAGTTACAGTAATAGAACACTATAGCTGAGTTACAGTAATAGAACACTATGGTTACAGTAATAGAACACTATGGTTGAGTTACAGTAATAGAAACACTATGGTTGAGTTACAGTAATAGAACACTATGGTTACAGTAATAGAACACTATGGTTGAGTTACAGTAATAGAACACTATGGTTGAGTTACAGTAATAGAACACTATGGTTACAGTAATAGAACACTATGGTTACAGTAATTAGAACACTATGGTTACAGTAATAGAACACTATGGTTACAGTCATAGAACACTATGGTTACAGTAATAGAACACTATGGTTACAGTAATAGAACACTATGGTTACAGTCATAGAACACTATGGTTGAGGTACAGTAATAGACCACTATGGTTACAGTAATAGAACACTATGGTTACAGTAATAGAACACTATGGTTACAGTAATAGAACACTATGGTTACAGTCATAGAACACTATGGTTGAGGTACAGTAATAGAACACTATGGTTACAGTAATAGAACACTATGGTTACAGTAATAGAACACTATAGTTACAGTAATAGAACACTATGGTTACAGTAATAGAACACTATGGTTACAGTAATAAGAACACTATGGTTACAGTAATAGAACACTATGGTTACAGTCATAGAACACTATGGTTGAGGTACAGTAATAGAACACTATGGTTACAGTAATAGAACACTGGTTACAGTAATAGAACACTATTGTTACAGTAATAGAAACACTATGGTTACAGTAATAGAACACTATAGTTACAGTAATAGAACACTATAGTTACAGTAATAGAACACTATGGTTGAGTTACAGTAATAGAACACTATAGTTACAGTAATAGAACACTGGTTGAGTTACAGTAATAGAACACTATGGTTGAGTTACAGTATAGAACACTATAATTACAGTAATAGAACACTATGGTTACAGTAATAGAACACTATGGTTACAGTAATAGAACACTATAGTTACAGTAATAGAACACTATGGTTACAGTAATAGAACACTATGGTTACAGTAATAGAACACTGGTTGAGTTACAGTAATAGAACACTATGGTTAAAGTAATAGAACACTATGGTTAAAGTAATAGAACACTATGGTTAAGTAATAGAACACTATAGTTACGTAATAGAACACTGGTTGAGTTACAGTAATAGAACACTATGGTTAAAGTAATAAACACTATCGTTACAGTAATAGAACACTGGTTGAGTTACAGTAATAGAACACTATAGTTACAGTAATAGAACACTGGTTGAGTTACAGTAATAGAACACTATTTGAGTTACAGTAATAGAACACTGGTTGAGTTACAGTAATAGAACACTATGGTTACAGTAATAGAACACTATGGTTAAAGTAATAGAACACTATGGTTAAAGTAATAGAACACTATGGTTAAAGTAATAGAACACTGGTTGAGTTACAGTAATAGAACACTATAGTTACAGTAATAGAACACTATTTGAGTTACAGTAATAGAACACTGGTTGAGTTACAGTAATAGAACACTATTTGAGTTACAGTAATAGAAACGATGGTTGAGTTACAGTAATAGAAACTATGGTTGAGTTACAGTAATAGAACACTGGTTGAGTTACAGTAATAGAACACTATGGTTACAGTAATAGAACACTATGGTTGAGAACAGTAATAGAACACTATAGTTACAGTAATAGAACACTATAGTTACAGTAATAGAACACTATAGTTACAGTAATAGAACACTATAGTTACAGTAATAGAACACTATAGTTACAGTAATAGAACACTATAGTTACAGTAATAGAACACTATGGTTGAGTTACAGTAATAGAACACTATGGTTACAGTAATAGAACACTATGGTTGAGTTACAGTAATAGAACACTATAGTTACAGTAATAGAACACTATGGTTGAGTTACAGTAATAGAACACTATGGTTGAGTTACAGTAATAGAACACTATGGTTACAGTAATAGAACACTATGGTTGAGTTACAGTAATAGAACACTATGGTTGAGTTACAGTAATAGAACACTATGGTTACAGTAATAGAACACTATGGTTGAGGTACAGTAATAGAACACTATGGTTACAGTAATAGAACACTATAGTTACAGTAATAGAACACTATGGTTACAGTAATAGAACACTATGGTTACAGTAATGTAGAAACACTATGGTTACAGAATAGAACACTATGGTTACAGTCATAGAAACACTATGGTTGAGGTACAGTAATAGAACACTAGGGTTACAGTAATAGAAACACTATGGTTACAGTAATAGAACACTATAGTTACAGTAATAGAACACTATGGTTACAGTAATAGAACACTATGGTTACAGTAATAGAACACTGGTTGAGTTACCAGTAATAGAAACACTATGGTTAAAGTAATAGAACACTATGGTTAAAGTAATAGAACACTATAGTTACAGTAATAGAACAATGGTTGAGTTACAGTAATAGAACACTATGGTTACAGTAATAGAACACTATGGTTAAAGTAATAGAACACTATGGTTAAAGTAATAGAACACTATAGTTACAGTAATAGAACACTGGTTGAGTTACAGTAATAGAACACTATTTGAGTTACAGTAATAGAACACTGGTTGAGTTACAGTAATAGAACACTATGGTTACAGTAATAGAACACTATGGTTACAGTAATAGAACACTATGGTTACAGTAATAGAACACTATAGTTACAGTAATAGAACACTATGGTTACAGTAATAGAACACTATGGTTACAGTAATAGAACACTGGTTGAGTTACAGTAATAGAACACTATGGTTAAAGTAATAGAACACTATGGTTAAAGTAATAGAACACTATGGTTAAAGTAATAGAACACTATAGTTACAGTAATAGAACACTGGTTGAGTTACAGTAATAGAACACTATGGTTAAAGTAATAGAACACTATAGTTACAGTAATAGAACACTGGTTGAGTTACAGTAATAGAACACTATGGTTTACAGTAATAGAACAGTATGTTAAAGTAATAGAACACTATGGTTAAAGTAAGTAGAACACTATAGTTACAGTAATAGAACACTGGTTGAGTTACAGTAATAGAACACTATATTACAGTAATAGAACACTGGTTGAGTTACAGTAATAGAACACTATTGAGTTACAGTAATAGAAACACTGGTTGAGTTACAGTAATAGAACACTATGGTTACAGTAATAGAACACTATGGTTAAAGTAATAGAACACTATGGTTAAAGTAATAGAACACTATGGTTAAAGTAATAGAACACTGGTGAGTTACAGTATAGAACACTATAGTTACAGTAATAGAACACTATTTGAGTTACAGTAATAGAACACTGGTGAGTTACAGTAATAGAAACTATTTGAGTTACAGTAATAAGAAAACGATGGTTGAGTTACAGTAATAGAAAACTATGGTTGAGTTACAGTAATAGAACACTGGTGAGTTACAGTAATAGAACACTATGGTTACAGTAATAGAACACTATGGTTGAGAAACAGTAATAGAACACTATAGTTACAGTAATAGAACACTATAGTTACAGTAATAGAACACTATAGTTACAGTAATAGAACACTATGGTTAAAGTAATAGAACACTATGGTTAAAGTAATAGAACACTATAGTTACAGTAATAGAACACTGGTTGAGTTACAGTAATAGAACACTATGGTTACAGTAATAGAACACTATGGTTAAAGTAATAGAACACTATGGTTAACAGTAATAGAACACTATAGTTACAGTAATAGAACACTGGTTGAGTTACAGTAATAGAACACTATTTGAGTTACAGTAATAGAACACTGGTTGAGTTACAGTAATAGAACACTATGGTTACAGTAATAGAACACTATGGTTACAGTAATAGAACACTATGGTTACAGTAATAGAACACTATAGTTACAGTAATAGAACACTATGGTTACAGTAATAGAACACTATGGTTACAGTAATAGAACACTGGTTGAGTTACAGTAATAGAACACTATGGTTAAAGTAATAGAACACTATGGTTAAAGTAATAGAACACTATGGTTAAAGTAATAGAACACTATAGTTACAGTAATAGAACACTGGTTGAGTTACAGTAATAGAACACTATGGTTAAAGTAATAGAACACTATAGTTACAGTAACTAGAACACTGGTTGAGTTACAGTAATAGAACCACTATGGTTACAGTAATAGAACACTATGGTTAAAGTAATAGAACACTATGGTTAAAGTAATAGAACACTATAGTTACAGTAATAGAACACTGGTTGAGTTACAGTAATAGAACACTATAGTTACAGTAATAGAACACTGGTTGAGTTACAGTAATAGAACACTATTGAGTTACAGTAATAGAACACTGGTTGAGTTACAGTAATAGAACACTATGGTTACAGTAATAGAACACTATGGTTAAAGTAATAGAACACTATGGTTAAAGTAATAGAACACTATGGTTAAAGTAATAGAACACTGGTTGAGTTACAGTAATAGAACACTATAGTTACAGTAATAGAACACTATTTGAGTTACAGTAATAGACACTGGTTGAGTTACAGTAATAGAACACTATTTGAGTTACAGTAATAGAAAACGATGTTGAGTTACAGTATAGAAAACTATGGTTGAGTTACAGTAATAGAACACTGGTTGAGTTACAGTAATAGAACACTATGGTTTACAGTAATAGAACACTATGGTTGAGACAGTAATAGAACACTATAGTTACAGTAATAGAACACTATAGTTACAGTAATAGAACACTATAGTTACAGTAATAGAACACTATGGTTAAAGTAATAGAACACTATGGTTAAAGTAATAGAACACTATAGTTACAGTAATAGAACACTGTTGAGTTACAGTAATAGAACACTATAGTTACAGTAATAGAACACTGGTTGAGTTACAGTAATAGAACACTATTTGAGTTACAGTATAGAACACTGGTTGAGTTACAGTAATAGAACACTATGGTTACAGTAATAGAACACTATGGTTAAAGTAATAGAACACTATGGTTAAAGTAATAGAACACTATGGTTAAAGTAATAGAACACTGGTTGAGTTACAGTATAGAACACTATAGTTACAGTAATAGAACACTATTTGAGTTACAGTAATAGAACACTGGTTGAGTTACAGTAATAGAACACTATTTGAGTTACAGTAATAGAAAACGATGGTTGAGTTACAGTAATAGAAAACTATGGTTGAGTTACAGTAATAGAACACTGGTTGAGTTACAGTAATAGAACACTATGGTTACAGTAATAGAACACTATGGTTGAGACCAGTAATAGAACACTATAGTTACAGTAATAGAACACTATAGTTACAGTAATAGAACACTATAGTTACAGTAATAGAACACTATAGTTACAGTAATAGAACACTATAGTTACAGTAATAGAACACTATGGTTGGTTACAGTAATAGAACACCTATGGTTACATATAGAACACTATGTTGAGTTACAGTAATAGAACACTATAGTTACAGTAATAGAACACTAATGGTTGAGTTACAGTAATAGAACACTATGGTTGAGTTACAGTAATAGAACACTATGGTTACAGTAATAGAACACTATGGTTGAGTTACAGTAATAGAACACTATGGTTGAGTTACAGTAATAGAACACTATGGTTACAGTAATAGAACACTATGGTGAGGGTACAGTAATAGAACACTATGGTTACAGTAATAGAACACTATAGTTACAGTAATAGAACACTATGGTTACAGTAATAGAACACTATGGTTACAGTAATAGAAACACTATGGTTACAGTAATAGAACACTATGGTTACAGTCATAGAACACTATGGTTGAGGTACAGTAATAGAACACTATGGTTACAGTAATAGAACACTATGGTTACAGTAATAGAACACTATAGTTTACAGTAATAGAACACTATGGTTACAGTAATAGAACACTATGGTTACAGTAATAGAACACTGGTTGAGTTACAGTAATAGAACACTATGGTTAAGTAATAGAACACTATGGTTAAAGTAATAGAACACTATAGTTACAGTAATAGAACACTGGTTGAGTTACAGTAATAGAACACTATGGTTACAGTAATAGAACACTATGGTTTAAAGTAATAGAACACTATGGTTAAAGTAATAGAACACTATAGTTACAGTATTAGAACACTGGTTGAGTTACAGTAATAGAACACTATTTGAGTTACAGTAATAGAACACTGGTTGAGTTACAGTAATAGAACACTATGGTTACAGTAATAGAACACTATGGTTACAGTAATAGGACACTATGGTTACAGTAATAGAACACTATAGTTACAGTAAATAGAACACTATGGTACAGTAATAGAACACTATGGTTACAGTAATAGAACACTGGTTGAGTTACAGTAATAGAACACTATGGTTAAAGTAATAGAACACTATGGTTAAAGTAATTAGAACACTATGGTTAAAGTAATAGAACACTATAGTTACAGTATAGAACACTGGTTGAGTTACAGTAATAGAACACTATGGTTAAAGTAATAGAACACTATAGTTACAGTAATAGAACACTGGTTGAGTTACAGTAATAGAACACTATGGTTACAGTAATAGAACACTATGGTTAAAGTAATAGAACACTATGGTTAAAGTAATAGAACACTATAGTTACAGTAATAGAACACTATAGTTACAGTAATAGAACACTATAGTTACAGTAATAGAACACTATAGTTACAGTAATAGAACACTATAGTTACAGTATAGAACACTATGGTTGAGTTACAGTAATAGAACACTATGGTTGAGTTACCGTAATAGAACACTGGTTGAGTTAGTAATAGAACACTATGGTTACAGTAATAGAACACTATAGTTACAGTAATAGAACACTATGGTTACAGTAATAGAACACTATGGTTACAGTAATAGAACACTATAGTTACAGTAATAGAACACTATAGTTACAGTAATAGAACACTGGTTGAGTTACAGTAATAGAACACTATAGCTGAGTTACAGTAATAGAACACTATAGTTGAGTTACAGTAATAGAACACTATAGCTGAGTTACAGTAATAGAACACTATGGTTACAGTAATAGAACACTATGGTTGAGTTACAGTAATAGAACACTATGGTTGAGTTACAGTAATAGAACACTATGGTTACAGTAATAGAACACTATGGTTGAGTTACAGTAATAGAACACTATGGTTGAGTACAGTAATAGAACACTATGGTTACAGTAATAGAACACTATGGTTACAGTAATAGAACACTATGGTTACAGTAATAGAACACTATGGTTACAGTCATAGAACACTATGGTTACAGTAATAGAACACTATGGTTACAGTAATCAGAACACTATGGTTACAGTCATAGAACACTATGGTTGAGTACAGTAATAGAACACTATGGTTACAGTAATAGAACACTATGGTTACAGTAATAGACACTATGTTACAGTAATAGAACACTATGGTTACAGTCATAGAACACTATGGTTGAGGTACAGTAATAGAACACTCTGGTTACAGTAATAGAACACTATGGTTACAGTAATAGAACACTATAGTTACAGTAATAGAACACTATGGTTACAGTAATAGAACACTATGGTTACAGTAATAGAACACTATGGTTACAGTAATAGAACACTATGGTTACATCATAGAACACTATGGTTGAGGTACAGTAATAGCACACTATGGTTACAGTAATAGAACACTATGGTTACAGTAATAGAACACTATGGTTACAGTAATAGAACACTATGGTTACAGTAATAGAACACTATAGTTACAGTAATAAGAAACACTATAGTTACAGTAATAGAACACTATGGTTGAGTACAGTAATAGAACACTATAGTTACAGTAATAGAACACGGTGAGTTACAGTAATAGAACACTATGGTTGAGTTACGTAATAGAACACTATAATTACAGTAATAGAACACTATGGTTACAGTAATAGAACACTATGGTTACAGTAATAGAACACTATAGTTACAGTAATAGAACACTATGGTTAAAGTAATAGAACACTATAGTTACAGTAATAGAACACTGGTTGAGTTACAGTATAGAACACTATAGTTACAGTAATAGAACACTGGTTGAGTTACAGTAATAGAACACTATTTGAGTTACAGTAATAGAACACTGGTTGAGTTACAGTAATAGAACACTATGGTTACAGTAATAGAACACTATGGTTAAAGTAATAGAACACTATGGTTAAAGTAATAGAACACTATGGTTAAAGTAATAGAACACTGGTTGAGTTACAGTAATAGAACACTATAGTTACAGTAATAGAACACTATTTGAGTTACAGTAATAGAACACTGGTTGAGTTACAGTAATAGAACACTATTTGAGTTACAGTAATAGAAAACGATGGTTGAGTTACAGTAATAGAAAACTATGGTTGAGTTACAGTAATAGAACACTGGTTGAGTTACAGTAATAGAACACTATGGTTACAGTAATAGAACACTATGGTTGAGAACAGTAATAGAACACTATAGTTACAGTAATAGAACACTATAGTTACAGTAATAGAACACTATAGTTACAGTAATAGAACACTATAGTTACAGTAATAGAACACTATAGTTACAGTAATAGAACACTATGGTTGAGTTACAGTAATAGAACACTATGGTTACAGTAATAGAACACTATGGTTGAGTTACAGTAATAGAACACTATAGTTACAGTAATAGAACACTATGGTTGAGTTACAGTAATAGAACACTATGGTTGAGTTACAGTAATAGAACACTATGGTTACAGTAATAGAACACTATGGTTGAGTTACAGTAATAGAACACTATGGTTGAGTTACAGTAATAGAACACTATGGTTACAGTAATAGAACACTATGGTTGAGGTACAGTAATAGAACACTATGGTTACAGTAATAGAACACTATAGTTACAGTAATAGAACACTATGGTTACAGTAATAGAACACTATGGTTACAGTAATAGAACACTATGGTTACAGTAATAGAACACTATGGTTACAGTCATAGAACACTATGGTTGAGGTACAGTAATAGAACACTATGGTTACAGTAATAGAACACTATGGTTACAGTAATAGAACACTATAGTTACAGTAATAGAACACTATGGTTACAGTAATAGAACACTATGGTTACAGTAATAGAACACTGGTTGAGTTACAGTAATAGAACACTATGGTTAAAGTAATAGAACACTATGGTTAAAGTAATAGAACACTATAGTTACAGTAATAGAACACTGGTTGAGTTACAGTAATAGAACACTATGGTTACAGTAATAGAACACTATGGTTAAAGTAATAGAACACTATGGTTAAAGTAATAGAACACTATAGTTACAGTATTAGAACACTGGTTGAGTTACAGTAATAGAACACTATTTGAGTTACAGTAATAGAACACTGGTTGAGTTACAGTAATAGAACACTATGGTTACAGTAATAGAACACTATGGTTACAGTAATAGGACACTATGGTTACAGTAATAGAACACTATAGTTACAGTAATAGAACACTATGGTTACAGTAATAGAACACTATGGTTACAGTAATAGAACACTGGTTGAGTTACAGTAATAGAACACTATGGTTAAAGTAATAGAACACTATGGTTAAAGTAATAGAACACTATGGTTAAAGTAATAGAACACTATAGTTACAGTAATAGAACACTGGTTGAGTTACAGTAATAGAACACTATGGTTAAAGTAATAGAACACTATAGTTACAGTAATAGAACACTGGTTGAGTTACAGTAATAGAACACTATGGTTACAGTAATAGAACACTATGGTTAAAGTAATAGAACACTATGGTTAAAGTAATAGAACACTATAGTTACAGTAATAGAACACTATAGTTACAGTAATAGAACACTATAGTTACAGTAATAGAACACTATAGTTACAGTAATAGAACACTATAGTTACAGTAATAGAACACTATGGTTGAGTTACAGTAATAGAACACTATGGTTGAGTTACAGTAATAGAACACTGGTTGAGTTAGTAATAGAACACTATGGTTACAGTAATAGAACACTATAGTTACAGTAATAGAACACTATGGTTACAGTAATAGAACACTATGGTTACAGTAATAGAACACTATAGTTACAGTAATAGAACACTATAGTTACAGTAATAGAACACTGGTTGAGTTACAGTAATAGAACACTATAGCTGAGTTACAGTAATAGAACACTATAGTTGAGTTACAGTAATAGAACACTATAGCTGAGTTACAGTAATAGAACACTATGGTTACAGTAATAGAACACTATGGTTGAGTTACAGTAATAGAACACTATGGTTGAGTTACAGTAATAGAACACTATGGTTACAGTAATAGAACACTATGGTTGAGTTACAGTAATAGAACACTATGGTTGAGTTACAGTAATAGAACACTATGGTTACAGTAATAGAACACTATGGTTACAGTAATAGAACACTATGGTTACAGTAATAGAACACTATGGTTACAGTCATAGAACACTATGGTTACAGTAATAGAACACTATGGTTACAGTAATAGAACACTATGGTTACAGTCATAGAACACTATGGTTGAGGTACAGTAATAGAACACTATGGTTACAGTAATAGAACACTATGGTTACAGTAATAGAACACTATGGTTACAGTAATAGAACACTATGGTTACAGTCATAGAACACTATGGTTGAGGTACAGTAATAGAACACTATGGTTACAGTAATAGAACACTATGGTTACAGTAATAGAACACTATAGTTACAGTAATAGAACACTATGGTTACAGTAATAGAACACTATGGTTACAGTAATAGAACACTATGGTTACAGTAATAGAACACTATGGTTACAGTCATAGAACACTATGGTTGAGGTACAGTAATAGAACACTATGGTTACAGTAATAGAACACTATGGTTACAGTAATAGAACACTATGGTTACAGTAATAGAACACTATGGTTACAGTAATAGAACACTATAGTTACAGTAATAGAACACTATAGTTACAGTAATAGAACACTATGGTTGAGTTACAGTAATAGAACACTATAGTTACAGTAATAGAACACTGGTTGAGTTACAGTAATAGAACACTATGGTTGAGTTACAGTAATAGAACACTATAATTACAGTAATAGAACACTATGGTTACAGTAATAGAACACTATGGTTACAGTAATAGAACACTATAGTTACAGTAATAGAACACTATGGTTAAAGTAATAGAACACTATAGTTACAGTAATAGAACACTGGTTGAGTTACAGTAATAGAACACTATAGTTACAGTAATAGAACACTGGTTGAGTTACAGTAATAGAACACTATTTGAGTTACAGTAATAGAACACTGGTTGAGTTACAGTAATAGAACACTATGGTTACAGTAATAGAACACTATGGTTTAAAGTAATAGAACACTATGGTTAAAGTAATAGAACACTATGGTTAAAGTAATAGAACACTGGTTGAGTTACAGTAATAGAACACTATAGTTACAGTAATAGAACACTATTTGAGTTACAGTAATAGAACACTGGTTGAGTTACAGTAATAGAACACTATTTGAGTTACAGTAATAGAAAACGATGGTTGAGTTACAGTAATAGAAAACTATGGTTGAGTTACAGTAATAGAACACTGGTTGAGTTACAGTAATAGAACACTATGGTTACAGTAATAGAACACTATGGTTGAGAACAGTAATAGAACACTATAGTTACAGTAATAGAACACTATAGTTACAGTAATAGAACACTATAGTTACAGTAATAGAACACTATAGTTACAGTAATAGAACACTATAGTTACAGTAATAGAACACTATGGTTGAGTTACAGTAATAGAACACTATGGTTACAGTAATAGAACACTATGGTTGAGTTACAGTAATAGAACACTATAGTTACAGTAATAGAACACTATGGTTGAGTTACAGTAATAGAACACTATGGTTGAGTTACAGTAATAGAACACTATGGTTACAGTAATAGAACACTATGGTTGAGTTACAGTAATAGAACACTATGGTTGAGTTACAGTAATAGAACACTATGGTTACAGTAATAGAACACTATGGTTGAGGTACAGTAATAGAACACTATGGTTACAGTAATAGAACACTATAGTTACAGTAATAGAACACTATGGTTACAGTAATAGAACACTATGGTTACAGTAATAGAACACTATGGTTACAGTAATAGAACACTATGGTTACAGTCATAGAACACTATGGTTGAGGTACAGTAATAGAACACTATGGTTACAGTAATAGAACACTATGGTTACAGTAATAGAACACTATAGTTACAGTAATAGAACACTATGGTTACAGTAATAGAACACTATGGTTACAGTAATAGAACACTGGTTGAGTTACAGTAATAGAACACTATGGTTAAAGTAATAGAACACTATGGTTAAAGTAATAGAACACTATAGTTACAGTAATAGAACACTGGTGAGTTACAGTAATAGAACACTATGGTTACAGTAATAGAACACTATGGTTAAAGTAATAGAACACTATGGTTAAAGTAATAGAACACTATAGTTACAGTATTAGAACACTGGTTGAGTTACAGTAATAGAACACTATTGAGTTACAGTAATAGAACACTGGTTGAGTTACAGTAATAGAACACTATGGTTACAGTAATAGAACACTATGGTTACAGTAATAGGACACTATGGTTACAGTAATAGAACACTATAGTTACAGTAATAGAACACTATGGTTACAGTATAGAACACTATGGTTACAGTAATAGAACACTGGTTGAGTTACAGTAATAGAACACTATGGTTAAAGTAATAGAACACTATGGTTAAAGTAATAGAACACTATGGTTAAAGTAATAGAACACTATAGTTACAGTAATAGAACACTGGTTGAGTTACAGTAATAGAACACTATGGTTAAAGTAATAGAACACTATAGTTACAGTAATAGAACACTGGTTGAGTTACAGTAATAGAACACTATGGTTACAGTAATAGAACACTATGGTTAAAGTAATAGAACACTATGGTTAAAGTAATAGAACACTATAGTTACAGTAATAGAACACTATAGTTACAGTAATAGAACACTATAGTTACAGTAATAGAACACTATAGTTACAGTAATAGAACACTATAGTTACAGTAATAGAACACTATGGTTGAGTTACAGTAATAGAACACTATGGTTGAGTTACAGTAATAGAACACTGGTTGAGTTAGTAATAGAACACTATGGTTACAGTAATAGAACACTATAGTTACAGTAATAGAACACTATGGTTACAGTAATAGAACACTATGGTTACAGTAATAGAACACTATAGTTACAGTAATAGAACACTATAGTTACAGTAATAGAACACTGGTTGAGTTACAGTAATAGAACACTATAGCTGAGTTACAGTAATAGAACACTATAGTTGAGTTACAGTAATAGAACACTATAGCTGAGTTACAGTAATAGAACACTATGGTTACAGTAATAGAACACTATGGTTGAGTTACAGTAATAGAACACTATGGTTGAGTTACAGTAATAGAACACTATGGTTACAGTAATAGAACACTATGGTTGAGTTACAGTAATAGAACACTATGGTTGAGTTACAGTAATAGAACACTATGGTTACAGTAATAGAACACTATGGTTACAGTAATAGAACACTATGGTTACAGTAATAGAACACTATGGTTACAGTCATAGAACACTATGGTTACAGTAATAGAACACTATGGTTACAGTAATAGAACACTATGGTTACAGTCATAGAACACTATGGTTGAGGTACAGTAATAGAACACTATGGTTACAGTAATAGAACACTATGGTTACAGTAATAGAACACTATGGTTACAGTAATAGAACACTATGGTTACAGTCATAGAACACTATGGTTGAGGTACAGTAATAGAACACTATGGTTACAGTAATAGAACACTATGGTTACAGTAATAGAACACTATAGTTACAGTAATAGAACACTATGGTTACAGTAATAGAACACTATGGTTACAGTAATAGAACACTATGGTTACAGTAATAGAACACTATGGTTACAGTCATAGAACACTATGGTGAGGTACAGTAATAGAACACTATGGTTACAGTAATAGAACACTATGGTTACAGTAATAGAACACTATGGTTACAGTAATAGAACACTATGGTTACAGTAATAGAACACTATAGTTACAGTAATAGAACACTATAGTTACAGTAATAGAACACTATGGTTGAGTTAACAGTAATAGAACACTATAGTTACAGTAATAGAACACTGGTTGAGTTACAGTAATAGAACACTATGGTTGAGTTACAGTAATAGAACACTATAATTACAGTAATAGAACACTATGGTTACAGTAATAGAACACTATGGTTACAGTAATAGAACACTATAGTTACAGTAATAGAACACTATGGTTACAGTAATAGAACACTATGGTTACAGTAATAGAACACTGGTTGAGTTACAGTAATAGAACACTATGGTTAAAGTAATAGAACACTATGGTTAAAGTAATAGAACACTATGGTTAAAGTAATAGAACACTATAGTTACAGTAATAGAACACTGGTTGAGTTACAGTAATAGAACACTATGGTTAAAGTAATAGAACACTATAGTTACAGTAATAGAACACTGGTTGAGTTACAGTAATAGAACACTATAGTTACAGTAATAGAACACTGGTTGAGTTACAGTAATAGAACACTATTTGAGTTACAGTAATAGAACACTGGTTGAGTTACAGTAATAGAACACTATGGTTACAGTAATAGAACACTATGGTTAAAGTAATAGAACACTATGGTTAAAGTAATAGAACACTATGGTTAAAGTAATAGAACACTGGTTGAGTTACAGTAATAGAACACTATAGTTACAGTAATAGAACACTATTTGAGTTACAGTAATAGAACACTGGTTGAGTTACAGTAATAGAACACTATTTGAGTTACAGTAATAGAAAACGATGGTTGAGTTACAGTAATAGAAAACTATGGTTGAGTTACAGTAATAGAACACTGGTTGAGTTACAGTAATAGAACACTATGGTTACAGTAATAGAACACTATGGTTGAGAACAGTAATAGAACACTATAGTTACAGTAATAGAACACTATGGTTGAGTTACAGTAATAGAACACTATGGTTGAGTTACAGTAATAGAACACTATGGTTACAGTAATAGAACACTATGGTTGAGTTACAGTAATAGAACACTATGGTTGAGTTACAGTAATAGAACACTATGGTTACAGTAATAGAACACTATGGTTACAGTAATAGAACACTATGGTTACAGTAATAGAACACTATGGTTACAGTCATAGAACACTATGGTTACAGTAATAGAACACTATGGTTACAGTAATAGAACACTATGGTTACAGTCATAGAACACTATGGTTGAGGTACAGTAATAGAACACTATGGTTACAGTAATAGAACACTATGGTTACAGTAATAGAACACTATGGTTACAGTAATAGAACACTATGGTTACAGTCATAGAACACTATGGTTGAGGTACAGTAATAGAACACTATGGTTACAGTAATAGAACACTATGGTTACAGTAATAGAACACTATAGTTACAGTAATAGAACACTATGGTTACAGTAATAGAACACTATGGTTACAGTAATAGAACACTATGGTTACAGTAATAGAACACTATGGTTACAGTCATAGAACACTATGGTTGAGGTACAGTAATAGAACACTATGGTTACAGTAATAGAACACTATGGTTACAGTAATAGAACACTATGGTTACAGTAATAGAACACTATGGTTACAGTAATAGAACACTATAGTTACAGTAATAGAACACTATAGTTACAGTAATAGAACACTATGGTTGAGTTACAGTAATAGAACACTATAGTTACAGTAATAGAACACTGGTTGAGTTACAGTAATAGAACACTATGGTTGAGTTACAGTAATAGAACACTATAATTACAGTAATAGAACACTATGGTTACAGTAATAGAACACTATGGTTACAGTAATAGAACACTATAGTTACAGTAATAGAACACTATGGTTACAGTAATAGAACACTATGGTTACAGTAATAGAACACTGGTTGAGTTACAGTAATAGAACACTATGGTTAAAGTAATAGAACACTATGGTTAAAGTAATAGAACACTATGGTTAAAGTAATAGAACACTATAGTTACAGTAATAGAACACTGGTTGAGTTACAGTAATAGAACACTATGGTTAAAGTAATAGAACACTATAGTTACAGTAATAGAACACTGGTTGAGTTACAGTAATAGAACACTATAGTTACAGTAATAGAACACTGGTTGAGTTACAGTAATAGAACACTATTTGAGTTACAGTAATAGAACACTGGTTGAGTTACAGTAATAGAACACTATGGTTACAGTAATAGAACACTATGGTTAAAGTAATAGAACACTATGGTTAAAGTAATAGAACACTATGGTTAAAGTAATAGAACACTGGTTGAGTTACAGTAATAGAACACTATAGTTACAGTAATAGAACACTATTTGAGTTACAGTAATAGAACACTGGTTGAGTTACAGTAATAGAACACTATTTGAGTTACAGTAATAGAAAACGATGGTTGAGTTACAGTAATAGAAAACTATGGTTGAGTTACAGTAATAGAACACTGGTTGAGTTACAGTAATAGAACACTATGGTTACAGTAATAGAACACTATGGTTGAGAACAGTAATAGAACACTATAGTTACAGTAATAGAACACTATAGTTACAGTAATAGAACACTATAGTTACAGTAATAGAACACTATAGTTACAGTAATAGAACACTATAGTTACAGTAATAGAACACTATAGTTACAGTAATAGAACACTATGGTTGAGTTACAGTAATAGAACACTATGGTTACAGTAATAGAACACTATGGTTGAGTTACAGTAATAGAACACTATAGTTACAGTAATAGAACACTATGGTTGAGTTACAGTAATAGAACACTATGGTTGAGTTACAGTAATAGAACACTATGGTTACAGTAATAGAACACTATGGTTGAGTTACAGTAATAGAACACTATGGTTGAGTTACAGTAATAGAACACTATGGTTACAGTAATAGAACACTATGGTTGAGGTACAGTAATAGAACACTATGGTTACAGTAATAGAACACTATAGTTACAGTAATAGAACACTATGGTTACAGTAATAGAACACTATGGTTACAGTAATAGAACACTATGGTTACAGTAATAGAACACTATGGTTACAGTCATAGAACACTATGGTTGAGGTACAGTAATAGAACACTATGGTTACAGTAATAGAACACTATGGTTACAGTAATAGAACACTATAGTTACAGTAATAGAACACTATGGTTACAGTAATAGAACACTATGGTTACAGTAATAGAACACTGGTTGAGTTACAGTAATAGAACACTATGGTTAAAGTAATAGAACACTATGGTTAAAGTAATAGAACACTATAGTTACAGTAATAGAACACTGGTTGAGTTACAGTAATAGAACACTATGGTTACAGTAATAGAACACTATGGTTAAAGTAATAGAACACTATGGTTAAAGTAATAGAACACTATAGTTACAGTAATAGAACACTGGTTGAGTTACAGTAATAGAACACTATTTGAGTTACAGTAATAGAACACTGGTTGAGTTACAGTAATAGAACACTATGGTTACAGTAATAGAACACTATGGTTACAGTAATAGGACACTATGGTTACAGTAATAGAACACTATAGTTACAGTAATAGAACACTATGGTTACAGTAATAGAACACTATGGTTACAGTAATAGAACACTGGTTGAGTTACAGTAATAGAACACTATGGTTAAAGTAATAGAACACTATGGTTAAAGTAATAGAACACTATGGTTAAAGTAATAGAACACTATAGTTACAGTAATAGAACACTGGTTGAGTTACAGTAATAGAACACTATGGTTAAAGTAATAGAACACTATAGTTACAGTAATAGAACACTGGTTGAGTTACAGTAATAGAACACTATGGTTACAGTAATAGAACACTATGGTTAAAGTAATAGAACACTATGGTTAAAGTAATAGAACACTATAGTTACAGTAATAGAACACTGGTTGAGTTACAGTAATAGAACACTATAGTTACAGTAATAGAACACTGGTTGAGTTACAGTAATAGAACACTATTTGAGTTACAGTAATAGAACACTGGTTGAGTTACAGTAATAGAACACTATGGTTACAGTAATAGAACACTATGGTTAAAGTAATAGAACACTATGGTTAAAGTAATAGAACACTATGGTTAAAGTAATAGAACACTGGTTGAGTTACAGTAATAGAACACTATAGTTACAGTAATAGAACACTATTTGAGTTACAGTAATAGAACACTGGTTGAGTTACAGTAATAGAACACTATTTGAGTTACAGTAATAGAAAACGATGGTTGAGTTACAGTAATAGAAAACTATGGTTGAGTTACAGTAATAGAACACTGGTTGAGTTACAGTAATAGAACACTATGGTTACAGTAATAGAACACTATGGTTGAGAACAGTAATAGAACACTATAGTTACAGTAATAGAACACTATAGTTACAGTAATAGAACACTATAGTTACAGTAATAGAACACTATGGTTAAAGTAATAGAACACTATGGTTAAAGTAATAGAACACTATAGTTACAGTAATAGAACACTGGTTGAGTTACAGTAATAGAACACTATAGTTACAGTAATAGAACACTGGTTGAGTTACAGTAATAGAACACTATTTGAGTTACAGTAATAGAACACTGGTTGAGTTACAGTAATAGAACACTATGGTTACAGTAATAGAACACTATGGTTAAAGTAATAGAACACTATGGTTAAAGTAATAGAACACTATGGTTAAAGTAATAGAACACTGGTTGAGTTACAGTAATAGAACACTATAGTTACAGTAATAGAACACTATTTGAGTTACAGTAATAGAACACTGGTTGAGTTACAGTAATAGAACACTATTTGAGTTACAGTAATAGAAAACGATGGTTGAGTTACAGTAATAGAAAACTATGGTTGAGTTACAGTAATAGAACACTGGTTGAGTTACAGTAATAGAACACTATGGTTACAGTAATAGAACACTATGGTTGAGAACAGTAATAGAACACTATAGTTACAGTAATAGAACACTATAGTTACAGTAATAGAACACTATAGTTACAGTAATAGAACACTATAGTTACAGTAATAGAACACTATAGTTACAGTAATAGAACACTATGGTTGAGTTACAGTAATAGAACACTATGGTTACAGTAATAGAACACTATGGTTGAGTTACAGTAATAGAACACTATAGTTACAGTAATAGAACACTATGGTTGAGTTACAGTAATAGAACACTATGGTTGAGTTACAGTAATAGAACACTATGGTTACAGTAATAGAACACTATGGTTGAGGTACAGTAATAGAACACTATGGTTACAGTAATAGAACACTATAGTTACAGTAATAGAACACTATGGTTACAGTAATAGAACACTATGGTTACAGTAATAGAACACTATGGTTACAGTAATAGAACACTATGGTTACAGTCACAGAACACTATGGTTGAGGTACAGTAATAGAACACTATGGTTACAGTAATAGAACACTATGGTTACAGTAATAGAACACTATAGTTACAGTAATAGAACACTATGGTTACAGTAATAGAACACTATGGTTACAGTAATAGAACACTGGTTGAGTTACAGTAATAGAACACTATGGTTAAAGTAATAGAACACTATGGTTAAAGTAATAGAACACTATAGTTACAGTAATAGAACACTGGTTGAGTTACAGTAATAGAACACTATGGTTACAGTAATAGAACACTATGGTTAAAGTAATAGAACACTATGGTTAAAGTAATAGAACACTATAGTTACAGTAATAGAACACTGGTTGAGTTACAGTAATAGAACACTATAGTTACAGTAATAGAACACTGGTTGAGTTACAGTAATAGAACACTATTTGAGTTACAGTAATAGAACACTGGTTGAGTTACAGTAATAGAACACTATGGTTACAGTAATAGAACACTATGGTTAAAGTAATAGAACACTATGGTTAAAGTAATAGAACACTATGGTTAAAGTAACAGAACACTGGTTGAGTTACAGTAATAGAACACTATAGTTACAGTAATAGAACACTATTTGAGTTACAGTAATAGAACACTGGTTGAGTTACCGTAATAGAACACTATTTGAGTTACAGTAATAGAAAACTATGGTTGAGTTACAGTAATAGAAAACTATGGTTGAGTTACAGTAATAGAACACTGGTTGAGTTACAGTAATAGAACACTATGGTTACAGTAATAGAACACTATGGTTGAGAACAGTAATAGAACACTATAGTTACAGTAATAGAACACTATAGTTACAGTAATAGAACACTATAGTTACAGTAATAGAACACTATAGTTACAGTAATAGAACACTATAGTTACAGTAATAGAACACTATAGTTACAGTAATAGAACACTATGGTTGAGTTACAGTAATAGAACACTATGGTTGAGTTACAGTAATAGAACACTATGGTTGAGTTAGTAATAGAACACTATGGTTACAGTAATAGAACACTATAGTTACAGTAATAGAACACTATGGTTACAGTAATAGAACACTATGGTTACAGTAATAGAACACTATAGTTACAGTAATAGAACACTATAGTTACAGTAATAGAACACTGGTTGAGTTACAGTAATAGATCACTATAGCTGAGTTACAGTAATAGAACACTATAGTTGAGTTACAGTAATAGAACACTATAGCTGAGTTACAGTAATAGAACACTATTGTTGAGTTACAGTAATAGAACACTATGGTTGAGTTACAGTAATAGAACACTATGGTTACAGTAATAGAACACTATGGTTGAGTTACAGTAATAGAACACTATGGTTGAGTTACAGTAATAGAACACTATGGTTACAGTAATAGAACACTATGGTTACAGTAATAGAACACTATGGTTACAGTAATAGAACACTATGGTTACAGTCATAGAACACTATGGTTACAGTAATAGAACACTATGGTTACAGTCATAGAACACTATGGTTGAGGTACAGTAATAGAACACTATGGTTACAGTAATAGAACACTATGGTTACAGTAATAGAACACTATGGTTACAGTAATAGAACACTATGGTTACAGTCATAGAACACTATGGTTGAGGTACAGTAATAGAACACTATGGTTACAGTAATAGAACACTATGGTTACAGTAATAGAACACTATAGTTACAGTAATAGAACACTATGGTTACAGTAATAGAACACTATGGTTACAGTAATAGAACACTATGGTTACAGTATTAGAACACTATGGTTACAGTCATAGAACACTATGGTTGAGGTACAGTAATAGAACACTATGGTTACAGTAATAGAACACTATGGTTACAGTAATAGAACACTATAGTTACAGTAATAGAACACTATGGTTACAGTAATAGAACACTATGGTTACAGTAATAGAACACTATGGTTACAGTAATAGAACACTATGGTTACAGTCATAGAACACTATGGTTGAGGTACAGTAATAGAACACTATGGTTACAGTAATAGAACACTATGGTTACAGTAATAGAACACTATGGTTGAGGTACAGTAATAGAACACTATGGTTACAGTAATAGAACACTATGGTTACAGTAATAGAACACTATGGTTACAGTAATAGAACACTTTGGTTGAGGTACAGTAATAGAACACTATGGTTACAGTAATAGAACACTGGTTGAGGTACAGTAATAGAACACTATGGTTACAGTAATAGAACACTATGGTTACAGTAATAGAACACTATGGTTACAGTAATAGAACAATATAGTTACAGTAATAGAACAATATAGTTACAGTAATAGAACACTATAGTTACAGTAATAGAACAATATAGTTACAGTAATAGAACACTATAGTTACAGTAATAGAACACTATGGTTGAGTTACAGTAATAGAACACTATGGTTACAGTAATAGAACACTATAGTTACAGTAATAGAACACTATAGTTACAGTAATAGAACACTGGTTGAGTTACAGTAATAGAACACTGGTTGATTTACAGTAATAGAACACTGGTTGATTTACAGTAATAGAACAATATAGTTACAGTAATAGAACACTATAGTTACAGTAATAGAACACTATAGTTACAGTAATAGAACACTATAGTTACAGTAATAGAACACTATGGTTGAGTTACAGTAATAGAACACTATGGTTACAGTAATAGAACACTATGGTTACAGTAATAGAACACTATAGTTACAGTAATAGAACACTATAGTTACAGTAATAGAACACTATAGTTACAGTAATAGAACAATATAGTTACAGTAATAGAACACTGGTTGAGTTACAGTAATATAACACTATGGTTACAGTAATAGAACACTGGTTGAGTTACAGTAATAGGCATTGAAACAATTTCTGATAATGGAATTCTAAATACAGGTGTATTTAATTGCTTTGTAAACTGAATGGGTTCACATACAAAGCATAAAGCTTTATACTGACATTAACAAAGCATAATTCTAGTCATATGGATCATAAGGTTAACTTATAAGACAAAGCATGAACAAAAAAATGCCTAGGAAATTAGAATATATAATAAATCACCTGTTAGCATGAGTGGCAGTGTGCAGCGTTTTCCTTTCTGTTTTCCATGAGTTTGCCTACAACTCCAGCACCTGCGGAAAGTACCTAGATGTGCGTATGTTCTTCATCTTTTGCACCAATGTAAATAAGACAGAATTCCTGAGAAGACAATCAACTCCATTGCATAGAACTGCAACAAACACTCAAACTGGACAGTTTTATCTCAATCTTTTCATTCAAAGACACAATCATGGACACTTACTGACAGTTGTGGCTGCTCTGCGTGATGTATTGTTGTCTCTACCTTCTTGCCCTTTGTGCTGTTGTCTGTGCCCGATAATGTTTGTACCATGTTTTCTGCTGCTGCCATGTTGTGTCGCTACCATGTTGTTGTCATGTTGTGTTGCTACCATGCTGTGTTGTCATGTGTTGCTGCCATGCTATGTTGTTGTCTTAGGTGTCTCTTTATGTAGTGTTGTGTTGACTCTCTTGTCTTGATGTGTGTTTTGTCCTATATTCTTTATTTAATTTCTTTTTTATTTTGAATCCCTGCCCCTGTCCCAGCAGGAGGCCTTTTGATAGGACATCATTGTAAATAAGAATTTGTTGTTAACTGACTTGCCTAGTTAAATAAAGGTTAAATAAAAGTTCAGAGTTCACCTGTTCAGATACAAGTAACCATAGACGCAATGCATCCATAACCCTATCAGGGTTATCCTATCAGAGTTATCCTATCAGGGTTATCCTATCAGAGTTTTCCTATCGGGGTTATCCTATCAGGGTTATCCTATCAGAGTTTTCCTATCGGGGTTATCCTATCAGGGTTATCCTATCGGGGGTTATCCTATCAGGGTTATCCTATCAGGGTTATCCTATCAGAGTTATCCTCAGTGAACAAGTTTCAGATAACAATACATCCATAAAGCCGTCAGAGTTATCCTATCAGGGTTATCCTATCAGAGTTATCCTACCAGGGTTATCCCATCAGAGTTATCCTATCAGAGTTATTCTATCAGGATTATCCTAACAGAGTTATCCTATCAGAGTTATCCTATCAGGGTTATCCTATCAGAGTTATCCTCAGTGAACAAGTTTCAGATAACAATACATCCATAAAGCTATCACAGTTATCTTCAGTGAACAAGTGTCAGATAGAGACCAAACATGGACATAAAACATTAGTCAGTCCTCTGAATACTGTAACAAGAGGGGGAAGAGTTGACTAGTCATGGGGCATTGTCATTTGTGCTTTCCTTGTGTTCCTGGACAATTTGCCATGCAGCTCCAGCTGAGTTGGGACCGAGCCGTGATGACATGTGCTCTTTCATAACAAATGCTCTAATAATTTTAACTATGTGTTGTTTTTGTGGAATACAAATGTGTATTAAAAAAAATGTACACAAAAAAACGCTAAAATATTTGACTGCTAAGTGGTAGCATTCTTGTTTTACTTTTGTAAATAAAGTGGTGGTTTGTTGAGGAGAAGAACTTCAAGCAAATATTTGCTTACTAGCTAACTTAGCTGGCCAACTTTAGCTAGCTAAACATCAGCTATTTGACTAATCCTCCATGGATATGGTACGTTTAAATGTTTACCTGTTGTAGCTCTCTGTGTGATGAGGATTTTGATATCCTCATAAAATGTTTCAGATTGATGATTTAATGAAATTATGTCCCACTTCAATAATGAAGGGACATAGGAGGAGCAAACATGCCTGTGCATTTGTTTGTAGTTGGTAAGGAAATGTGAACAGTTGACATAGACAATCAGACCTTTTTAATAGATTCTGACTGTTAAAGATATTTTACTGTGCATTACTGTTCTGTTGTGTCCTGCATGCCCACATTATGCCAATCGATCATTTATTTTCTTCTCTTTTTGTTCTTGCAGTAAGTGTCAAGACAAGCCAGAAAACTCAGGAGGTTGGTGTGTTGTGGGCTGTCCGTAAAGTCCTAAAATATGCCCCTGAGGATGCAAAGTATGTATGTGAGCAAGTTGCTCTTTTTTGAAAGCATCTCTAAGTGATAACTGCGACAAACTTCTTCAACCTGTACCATGAAATTACTTTTAGGTAGCTGAGTTCAGAAAGTTTCTTCAGGAATGACCTTTTCTCATTTTCTTTTAAAATCTTAAATTAATACATTTGTAATACGCTGACTCTCTTCACTGCAGATCTGACCCATCACACTACTCTTCAAGAGGGCCACTACGCTCCAGATTGTCTTCTGTCCTCAGAGGTCCTTGTTGAGGATCTACCCTATCATATCACTCATATTGTTCAGTAATACAAATAAAACAATGGGCCTTTATATACTCTGTGTCGCTCACTCTATGGGTGAATTACGAATCAATTACTGTATGCACATGTGCAAAAAAATTGTGATGAAGATTTTGTTTTGCTATTGCTTGTTATTGTTTTGCTATCTGTTTTAAATGTAAGATGATTTAGCAGATTTAAACTTTAATTGGTGACTATGGAAACAGACAGAGATGTAATGAACCATATTTTCAATATCCAACTTTATCCTCTGCAATACTTTTTACTGTAGGTAATACGCTGTAGTCAGGTGGTCGTTACCAGGTTATGATGAGGTCTTAACTATAACCAGTAGGCAGCATAATATAGCACATAATATATTGGTCAGAATTATGACCAGCAAGTCAGATAGAGCTCACAATCATGACCAACTGCTCGTATGGCGGTCACAAAAAGACGTTAAAAAATAACTTTTTTTCAACCAGTTTGCGACCAGAATAAGACATCGTAAAAAGACGTCATTTTGACGTCTTTTCACAAAGGTTTTGTTCAATCAAATGTAATTTGTCACATGCGCCGAATATCTTACCGTGAATGCTTACTTTCAAGCCCTTAACCAACAATTCAGTTTTAAGAAAAATACTCCCCAAAAAAGAAAATAAATAAAAGAAACAAATAATTAAAGAGCAGCAGTAAAATAACAATAGCGAGGCTATGTACAGGGGGTACCGGTACAGAGTCAATGTGCGGGGTCATTGAGGTAATATGTACATGTCGGTAGAGTTATTAAAGTGACTATGCTTAGTTAGAAATGGGACACTGGGACCTGTATGATGCCGCTAAGGTGGCAGTTGGAGGCCAGCTCCAGACCCTTACTGCAATCTCTCTGCCGCAACGGTCCAATTAAAAACCAATGGCTTCCGCCGCGACTTTGGCAACGCATGTCATCACAGAATAAGGAGCTATAAACAAGTTCTGACTACAAGGAGTACATCTACGACCAGAAGTGACTTTTCAAAGCAGGTTAGAATAATTACCGTGAGGGGTTAGGAGACTTAGTTTAAGTTTAGGAAAGGGGTTGGAGTTCGCTAAAATGCCCCCCTAACTACAAAAGGTCCCAACCAATGCTGTATATAAACCCTAGATTGTTGATGCTATGTATTGGCCAATGGGAGGCTTTAAAGCCACTGAGGACGCCATATTGGCACTCCTCAGAATAAGCAGTCCTCTGTCGGAATTTATGGAATTATACAGAATTTCAATTAAATGTTTCAAGGACAAAATTACATACATTTATGTATTTTGGTTGTTGTAGTGGGGACAGTAACATTAGTACTGTAACAACCCTGGGTTTACACCAATGTAATGAAACAGGCAGGGAGCAGGTCTCGAACCCTCGACCTTCTAGTCCGAGGTCCGGAGCGCTATCGACTGTGCCGCAAAAGCATGCTCGTGCGGCAGAGTCGATTTCCGCGCTTATAAACCCAGGGTCGTTACACGTACTTTTATTTTTTTTAAATCATACTTTTAAGATTTTATTTATATGTTTCGTTCAGATAATAATAATGCATTAAGGTGTCTGTAATATAATAAACGTGGCAAAAACAAATGTAGACATTATAAATGCATTTCTGTACAGTAACTTCCCAAACATTTTTTTTTACCACGGTGAGGAGTGCCAAGATGGAGGTACCGTGGCCTCAAAACAAAAATTGTCTAGTGTATGTATAAATGATTGTTCACCGTCATCGTTCTAAAGACGGATTAAGCTCCAGTGTAGGTTGTGTTCTATGTTGTTTAACAGGACATCACACACCACACCCTGACTTTAGTCGTTTAGCTAGCTGCAAAACCTTTTCACGCCAAATCTGACGTTTTTATACACGGATTTCTTCAGAAAACAATACTGAATGTAAGTAAATAAGTGTATTGCATTGCATGAATGAATTGACAGGTGCCAGTAGCATGCTAGCTAGCAACCTATTTTATAAACTTCACGTAAAGATAGCTAGTAAGCAAACTTTATATTACATTTTGATTTTTGGCAATATAGAAAATGTTAGTTTGTCATCTGTTTTGTTTGTACACAGACTTGACGCCCACCGTTTGTCATGGACGCTTATGGATTTATTTAGCTAACTCAACTAGTAGCTACTACTACTAACTAGCTGCTTTAGAGTGGGTTGAAGTGTCAAAGTCACAGATGAAAGGGGAAATCTTTAGTTAACTAGTTATACCAACCGTTTGTTTATAATAAACCTTGTTCGAGTATCATGCGGTCTCCCAGTGGAGTACAATTCAACTCGGCCAGATTTCAGTCATCTTTCCTAAATACTACACAACTGAGGCCAAACAGTTTCACCGTTGTAACGTTAACACAGCAATGGGTTTATGGGCATCTGAATGCACATTGTGACTGGCTGTGAATATGAGATTATTGAATGGTAAAACAATCTCTACATTTCACAATATTTCAGATTGACTTTGCCATGGCCTGTAGTCCACCCCCTAATTTCTCCTGGGTCGAACCTAAAAAGTTGGCAGGACTGGCTCTTCCTCGAATGACTGCCCACTACCAATACCTTCTGGACAATGGCATTCAACACCTGGTCTGCTTGTGTGAGAAAAAACCTCCCAACTATGATACCGTCCCAGGAGTGAAACTACACCACATCAAGATAATTGACTTCACCCCACCAACTCCAGAACAAATTCAGAGGTTTCTGTCTATTGTGGAGGAATCAAATGCTAAAGGCGAGGTAAGGGTTCAGTTACCCATTATTCAGCTACTACATCAGAGGACCTCCTTACTTCTGTTTTGACACACGAAACCAAACAAACATTGACCACTGAGTTCACAGTGGTCACAGTCAAAATGTACACAGTTTAATTATTGTCAACCATTGATGTACATTAACACACATCCTTCTGTATCTTTATCTATGTAAGTCAACCACATGTATTTCTCGCTGCTGTAGGGTGTAGCTGTTCACTGTATGCATGGCCATGGGAGGACAGGGACCATGTTGGCCTGCTATCTGGTGAAGACCAGGAAGATCTCAGGCATCGACGCCATCAGTGAGATCAGAAGACTACGTCACGGCTCTATTGAGACACACGACCAGGAGAAAGCAGTGGTGCAGTTTTACCAGCGCATTAAATAACTGTTTTTGTTTAAATATTTGACGTTTAAATAATTTTAAAGGGGAAATCAACTTGTATACCTGTACTGTACACATCTATAACTTGACCAATTGAAGTGGACAAATTTAAAAAGGGGGACACATTTTTATATATTGTGGCTGCATTTCTTCTTTAAAGCTGCTACTCAGGTTTGGAACTACATGGATTCTTTTAGGAGTGCCTGTTTTTAACTCTAGGACGGTGTCCTGAATTGTATGGGAAGTATACGGTACATCTATAATGTGTACCATGACCACTGTGCCTCTGCATTGCTCACTCTTTGGGGTTTTAGGCTGGGTATCTATAATGCACTTTGTGACAACTGCTAATGTAAAATGGGCTTTATAAAAACACATTTGATTGCTGTTGTAAATTTGCCAAAAATAACCATTAATTTATTACAAAAAAATCCATTAATGACGTACCTAAGTTTTGATTTGAGTTCAATTAAACAACATACTCATGCAATAAGCATTTGTGACTCATCGCCTGGATTCAGTCTTATGTAGCAACATTTGAAATTGGGTGTTTTACATTGGATAAAAGTAGAGACTCCGTTACAACATGGCATATCATACACTGCATTTTTGAGGAACAATGGATAAGTAATTCTGCTTTGAAAGTTGATATACTTGTAAACTGACTTTTGAGAAAATGGCCTTTGAATGTTTTGGTACCTACTGGAGAGCTCTACTTTGTCTATATTGTCTATACACATTCAGCACTGTTCACACACTCTTAAGCCAGCCCCACCCATCTCTTTAAGGATTCACATGTGCAGTCATGCACTGAACAGTGAGTAGTGTAGTAAAGATTAAGACTTAAAGTGGTAGTAGCCTACAATAAGGAAAGAGTCCAGGTAAACAAAGTTTCCAGATGTAAAGATACCTTAATAGAAAATGACTGAAGTTAAAGTCACACAGTAAAATACTACTTGAGTAAAAGTCTAAAAGTATTTGCTTTTTAAAAAAAATACTTAAGTATCAAAAGTACATGAACCTCTTTGGGCCGTTAAGTATCAAAAGTACATGAACCTCTTTGGGCCGTTAAGTATCAAAAGTACATGAACCTCTTTGGGCCGTTAAGTATCAAAAGTACATGAACCTCTTTGGGCCGTTAAGTATCAAAAGTAAAAGTCAGATTGCTTAAACCAGATGGCCCTATTTTTATTTTTTATTGACGGATAGCCAGGGGCACACTCCAACACTCAGATATAATTTACAAACGAAGCATTTGTGTTTAGTGAGTCTGTGTGGTATGTCACAAAATCATGTTACGACCACACATATCAATATTCATTTTATATATCAATATTTTGCTAAGTGGATGGGTCTTTACAGAAGGTGTAAATTATACAGCCAAATGGTTACATGCGTAGTAGCATTATCAGAAATAGTGCAAATATAAACTGATATACAGTATGTACACAAACAATAACAGTAGTGATAGACGAGGTAGTTGTATGCATACAATCAGGTAAAGTGGTGAGGCAATGCAGATAGTGCTGATGAGTGGTCTGTCCGAACCACGCATGAACAAGATAATCTATATTCGGAGAGCCTGTTTCTGCCCTGCCCTTGACTTTGGTGCAGGGCATGTGATGCCCATAGCCTCTTCATTGCAAAACTCCCTGATCTTCTCAAAAAGATAAGTTTGTCCAGTCCAGGTGGTGCTTGTACAGGTAGACCATCTATGGGAGGAAGGATGTCAGCGTTGTGCAGCAGCTGAAATCTGGTCCCGACTGAGTCAGAACGCTCCTTGGCGACAATACCACCAGGCTCCAGAGCACCGAAGCTGTAAAACAGGAAATAACAAAAATAGCTGTGCAGCGACGCTCCCCATCCATCTAGACAGAACTTGATAGGATCTGCAGAGAAGAATGGGATAAACTCCCCAAAACATCTTGGCCATGTTCTGTTATAATCTCCACCCGGCACAGCCAGAAGAGGACTGGCCACCCCACATAGCCTGGTTCCTCTCTAGGTTTCTTCCTAGGTATTGGCCTTTCTAGGGAGTTTTTCCTAGCCACCGTGCTTCTACACCTGCATTGCTTGCTGTTTGGGGTTTTAGGCTGGGTTTCTGTACAGCACTTTGAGATATCAGCTGATGTACGAAGGGCTATATAAATAAATTTGATTTGATTTGATTTGAAATACAATTGTGGCAAGCTTGTTGTGTTATACCCAAGAAAACTCTAGGCTGTAATCGCTGTCAAAGGTGCTTCAACAAAGTACTGAGTAAAGGGTCTGAAAACTTATGTAAATGTGATTGTAAAGTTTTTTATTTGTAATACATTTGCAAAACTGTCTAAACCTGTTTTTGTTGTGTCATTATGGGGCATTGTGTGTAGATTGATGAGGGGGAAAAACTATTTCATCCATTTTAGATTAAGGCTGTAACGTAACAAAATGTGGAAAAAGTCAAGGGGTCTGAATACTTTCTGAATGCACTGTATGTAGTGTGAGTGGGTGGGGGTTTTGTGTGAGAGTGTCAGTGTAGTGTGTGAGTGTGTGTATATAGTGTGAATATATGGTCTTGTGAGTGTGCATAGAGCCAGGCGCTGGTGGAGTGGAAGAGCTGGGAGAACAGCTGGATGGTGAGGGCTGCGTTGACCTGGCAGCACAGCAGCACATACATGTCATACATGTTCAGTACGCCATCTGGTGGTAGGAATAGGGAGTGACAGAAACTAGTAAAAACTTAATCTCAAAACAGAACAAAATCTTGCGCGTTAAAACATTTTGGAGGGGGGATTTGTTCACCAGGTATTCCCACACACACACAAAAATAGACATATACGATCGTCTCTCATCGTAATCGAGGTATGAACTGTTTAAAAAAATGTAATACAATCTCTTTTTGGGTTTAGTTGCGGTCAATTTGCAGAGTAAAAAATATAATTATATTCTGGCCCCGAACACCCACTCCGAGAAAAATCATCCCACAGCTGAATCTAGTTCTCTAGAAGGACACTCCTCCCAGTTGTCCTGTATATACAACGAACAAAAATATAAACACAACATGCAACAATTTAAAATATTTTACTGAGTTTACCTCTGCCACTCTTCCTTCCCTGTCATGTCCAGTCAACCCAGTAAATACTAAAGGGACAGTGTTGGCCACACTCTGCCTTCATTGGCCACACTCTTCCTCCAGTGCACTATCCTGCAATTTACAAGAGAGCAAATCCAAAGCCTTTTCCTGTGTCTCCTGTATTACCCATCTGTAGTACAACTCTGAATGCCTATACATAATAACGTAAATACTTTCTCTAGCAGCAGGCCCTGGGACGCCTCCTCACCTCTGTTAGTGGCGGGCCATTGCACCCTTGTTATGTGTGACAGCAATGGACTGGCCTCTTTATCAAATTATTATAGCTGCTACCCAGATGACTGTATTGATCGTAGCTGCTACCCAGATGACTGTATTGATCGTAGCTGCTACCCAGATGACTGTATTGATCGTAACTGCTACCCAGATGACTGTATTGATCGTAGCTGCTACCCAGATGACTGGATTGATCGTAGCTGCTACCCAGATGATTGGATTGATTGTAGCTGCTACCCAGATGACTGTATTGATCGTAGCTGCTACCCAGATGACTGTATTGATCGTAGCTGCTACCCAGATGACTGTATTGATCGTAGCTGCTACCCAGATGACTGGATTGATAGTAGATGCTACCCAGATGACTGGATTGATCGTAGCTGCTACCCAGATGACTGGATTGATAGTAGATGCTACCCAGATGACTGGATTGATCGTAGCTGCTACCCAGATGACTGGATTGATCGTAGATGCTACCCAGATGACTGGATTGATCGTAGCTGCTACCCAGATGACTGGATTGATCGTAGATGCTACCCAGATGACTTGATTCTATAATAATACATATTTCACTTCCTGTGTACAATATTATAGCATAACAATATCAACAGTAAAATCAACATCACCAAGTCTATGGGCCCAATAGCTATTGTTTTTACTGTAAAAGTGGCCAGTGTCCTAGTTCATTTCATAGTCAACTAGTGTGGATAATCTGGTATGGGATGTATGCCTATGAAAAACTGGGAAAACCCCCACACCCTGTGGTTTATGGTACCCCCTTACAAGCCTAATCATCAAAGTGTATGCACAATATCTTCTCATGGAAAAAGTATATTCAGTCACTCTTGAGGCAATGAGATGCAGCTAGTGTGTTCAGGAGGTGTCTGGTGCAGTGTACCCTACTGATACAGTTCAATCATTGATCTGAATCATGACGATACAGTAGATACCCTGAATCCTAAAAGTCAGCCCCAGCTTGCTAGAGTATGTTTGAGCACATTCCACCCTCCTTTAGTGGCGTCCGGGAAGTTATCATGTTTGAGTGGAGTCCGCTTCTGATGGACATACATTGGGGCAAAAAAGTATTTAGTCAGCCACCAATTGTGCAAGTTCTCCCACTTAAAAAGATGAGAGAGGCCTGTAATTTTCATCATAGGTACACTTCAACTATGACAGACAAAATGAGAAAAAAAATCCAGAAAATCACATTGTAGGATTTTTAATGAATTTATTTGCAAATTATGGTGGAAAATAAGTATTTTTGCACATTTCTGTTTGAAAAAGCTAGCCTTTGCTTTTCTAACTGCCTGTGTATATTGATTCCTAACTTCCCTGAAAAGTTGCATATCGCGGGGGCTATTCAATGCTAATGCAGTACACCACAGGATGTTTTTGTGCTTGTCAAGGGCAGTCAGGTCTAGAGTGAACCAAGGGCTATATCTGTTCCTGGTTCTACATTTTTTGAATGGTGCATGCTTACTTAAGATGGTGAGGAAAGCACTTTTAAAGAATAACCAGGCATCCTCTACTGACTGAATGAGGTCAGTATCCTTCCAGGATACCCGGGCCAGGCCCATTAGAAATGCCTGCTTGCTGAAGTGTTTTAGGGAGCGTTTGACAGTGATGAGGGGTGGTCGTTTGACCGCAGACCCATTACGGACGCAGGCAATGTGGCAGTGATTGCTGAGATCTTGGTTGAAGACAGCAGAGGTGTATTTGGAGGGCAGGTTGGTTAGGATGATATCTATGAGGGTTCCCGTGTTTACGGATTTGGGGTTGTACCTGGTGGGTTCATTGATCATTTGTGTGAGATTAAGAGCATCTACCTTAGATTGTAGGATGGCCGGGGTGTTAAGCATGTCCCAGTTTAGATCACCTAACAGCACGAGCTCTGAAGATAGATGGGGGCAATCAATTCACATATGGCATCCATGGCACAGCTGGGGGCAGAGGGTGGTCTATAGCAGGCGGCAATGGTAAGAGACTTATTTCTGGAAAGATGGATTTTTAAAAGTAGAAGCTCAAATTGTTTGGGCACAGACCTGGATAGTAAGACAGAACTATCAGAACTGGATAGTAAGACAGTAGATTGCAACTCCGCCCCCTTTGGCAGTTCTATCTTGTCGGGAAAATGTTATAGTTAGGGATGGAAATGTCAGTGTTTTTGGTGGTCTTCCTAAACCAGGATTCAGACACGGCTAGGACATCCGAGTGTGCTAGGGCAGTGAACAAAACCTACTTCGGGAGGAGGCCTCTAATGTTAACATGCATGAAAGATAATGTAGTCACCTGGAAAGCATTTACATTATCAGGTGTGCCTTCTTAAAAGTTAATTGGTGTAATTTATTTATTTATTATTGTGTTTGAGCCAATCAGTTGTGTTGTGACAAGGTAGGGGGTATACAGAAGATAGCCCTATTTAGTAAAATACCAAGTCCATATTATGGCAAGAACAGCTCAAATAAGCAAAGAGAAACTACAGTCCATCATTACTTTAAAACATGAAGGTCAGTCAATACGGAAAATGTGCGGTCGCAAAAAACATATAGTGCCATGATGAAACAGGCTCTCATGAGGACCGCCACAGGAAAGGAAGACCCAGAGTTACCTCTGCTGCAGAGGATAAGTTCATTAGAGTTACCAGCCTCAGAAATTGCAGCCCAAATAAATGCTTCACAGAGTTCAAGTAACAGACACATCTCAACATCAAATGTTCAGAGGAGCCTGTGTGAATCAGGCCTTCATAGCTGAATTGCTGCAGTGAAACCATTACTAAAAGGACACCAACAAGAATAAAAATAGCTTGAGCCAAGAAATACAAGCAACGGACATACCAGTGGAAATTTGTCCTTCGGTCTTATTAGTCCAAATTTGAGATTTGTGGTTCCAACTGTCATGTATTTGTGAGATGCAGTGTGGGTGAACAGATGATCTCTGCATGTGTATTTCCCACCGTGAAGCATGGATGGGGCGGTGTGATGTGTGGGGGTGCTTTGCTGGTGACACTGTCAGTGATTTATTTAGAATTCAAGGCACACTTAACCAGCATGGCTACCACAGCATGCTGCAGCGATACGCCATCCCATTTGGTTTACGCTTAGTGGGACTATCATTTGTTTTTCAACAGGACAATGACCCAACACACCTCCAGGCTGTGTAAGGGATATTTTACCAAGAAGGAGAGTGATGGAGTGCTGCATCAGATGACCTGGCCTCCACAATCCACCGACCTCAACCAAATTGAGATGGTTTGGGATGAGTCGGACCGCAGAGTGAAGCAAAGGCAGCCAACAAGTGCTCAACATATGTGGGATCTCCTTCAAGACTGTTGGAAAAGCATTCCAAGTGAAGCTGGTTGAGAGAATACCAAGAGTGTGCAAAACTGTCATCTGTGGCTATTTGAAGAATTTCAAATAGAAAATATATTTGGATTTGTTTAACACTTTTTTGGTTACTAAATGATTCCATATGTTTTGATGTCTTCACTATTATTCTACATTGTAGAAAATAGTAAAAATAAAGAAAAACCCTTGAATGAGAAGGAGTTCTAAAACTTTTGACCGATAGTTTATATATGAGGGATTGGAAATGCTGCAGACGATTACATTGATAGAAGCCACAATCTATCTGCAATAATAAAGCTGATCTACTCCCTAATCTTTTATAAAAAATATTTGCTATTGTCGTCTGGATGTTGAAAATGCTATTGTATTCCATCATTCCATCAGTTTTAATTTTCCAAAATGTATTACAATACACAATTACTTTCAATATCACATTTATCATGGGTATACAATTGTGTTCCTTAAACAAACAATTGTTATGGTATGAAACATTTTATTTTATGATGCTATAAACATTTTACAGACAAAAAGTTTTTCATTATTGCTCCTCTCGTCTCTTAATTCTACTTTACATGTCACTTTTCTTCCTCCCAAGACTCGCGGAGTAACAGATAGCAGTACGTGTATAAATGTGTGTGTATACTGTATGAAATTCACCAAATTCACCAAAATATAGGGAATATGTTAGATGATGTATTATTTTCTGTTACTTCTGTTGGCGTCGTTTCCTTTTGAGACTTATCTGTATCTCCTCCTGGTAACACAGAGAGTGCATAATAAGGGACTAATGCTAATTAATATAAACATAAACACAAACATAAACATAAACACAAACACAAACATTAACATAAACACAAACACAAACATAAACATAAACATAAACATAAACACAAACATTAACATAAACATAAACATAAACATAAACATAAACATAAACACAAACACAAACACAAACATAAACATAAACATAAACATTAACATTAACATAAACATAAACACAAACATAAACATAAACATAAACATAAACATTAACATAAACACAAACATAAACATAAACATTAACACAAACACAAACACAAACACAAACACAAACATAAACATAAACATTAACATAAACACAAACATTAACATAAACACAAAGACAAACACAAACACTAACATAAACATAAACACAAACACAAACACAAACATTAACATAAACACAATCACAAACACAAACATTAACATAAACATAAACACAAACACGAACATGAACATGAACATAAACACAAACACAAACACAAACACAAACATTAACATAAACACAAACACTAACATAAACATAAACACAAACACAAACACGAACAAACATTAACATAAACACAAACATTAACATAAACATAAACACAAACACAAACACGAACATAAACACAAACACAAACATTAACATAAACACAAACACAAACACAAACATTAACATAAACATAAACACAAACACAAACACTAACATAAACATAAACACAAACACAAACACTAACATAAACACAAACACAAACACTAACACAAACATAAACATAAACATAAACACAAACACAAACACAAACACAAACACTAACATAAACATAAACATAAACACAAACACAAACACAAACACTAACATAAACACAAACACAAACACAAACACAAACACTAACATTAACATTAACATTAACATTAACATTAACATAAACACAAACACAAACACAAACACAAACACAAACACTAACATTAACATTAACATTAACATAAACATAAACACAAACACAAACACAAACACTAACACTAACACAAACACAAACACAAACACAAACACAAACACAAACACTAACATTAACATTAACATTAACATAAACATAAACACAAACACAAACACAAACACAAACACTAACATTAACATTAACATTAACATTAACATAAACACAAACACAAACACAAACACAAACACTAACATTAACATTAACATTAACATTAACATAAACATAAACACAAACACAAACACAAACACTAACACAAACACAAACACAAACACAAACACAAACACAAACACTAACACTAACATTAACATTAACATTAACATAAACATAAACATAAACACAAACACAAACACAAACACAAACACAAACACTAACACTAACATTAACATTAACATTAACATAAACATAAACATAAACACAAACACAAACACAAACACTAACATTAACATTAACATTAACATTAACATAAACACAAACACAAACACAAACACAAACACAAACACTAACATTAACATTAACATTAACATAAACATAAACACAAACACAAACACAAACACTAACACAAACACAAACACAAACACAAACACAAACACAAACACTAACACTAACATTAACATTAACATTAACATAAACATAAACATAAACACAAACACAAACACAAACACAAACACAAACACTAACACTAACATTAACATTAACATTAACATAAACATAAACATAAACACAAACACAAACACAAACACAAACACTAACATTAACATTAACATTAACATTAACATTAACATAAACACAAACACAAACACAAACACAAACACAAACACTAACATTAACATTAACATTAACATAAACATAAACACAAACACAAACACAAACACTAACACAAACACAAACACAAACACAAACACAAACACAAACACTAACATTAACATTAACATTAACATAAACATAAACACAAACACAAACACAAACACAAACACTAACATTAACATTAACATTAACATTAACATAAACACAAACACAAACACAAACACAAACACTAACACTAACATTAACATTAACATTAACATAAACATAAACACAAACACAAACACAAACACTAACACAAACACAAACACAAACACAAACACTAACACTAACATTAACATTAACATTAACATAAACATAAACATAAACACAAACACAAACACAAACACAAACACTAACATTAACATTAACATTAACATTAACATAAACATAAACATAAACACAAACACAAACACAAACACTAACACTAACACAAACACAAACACAAACACAAACACTAACATTAACATTAACATTAACATTAACATTAACATTAACATTAACATTAACATAAACATAAACACAAACACAAACACAAACACAAACACAAACACTAACACTAACATTAACATTAACATTAACATAAACATAAACATAAACACAAACACAAACACAAACACTAACATTAACATTAACATTAACATTAACATTAACATTAACATTAACATAAACATAAACATAAACACAAACACAAACACAAACACAAACACAAACACTAACACTAACATTAACATTAACATTAACATAAACATAAACATAAACACAAACACAAACACAAACACTAACATTAACATTAACATTAACATTAACATTAACATAAACACAAACACAAACACAAACACAAACACAAACACTAACATTAACATTAACATTAACATAAACATAAACACAAACACAAACACAAACACTAACACAAACACAAACACAAACACAAACACAAACACAAACACTAACACTAACATTAACATTAACATTAACATAAACATAAACATAAACACAAACACAAACACAAACACAAACACAAACACTAACACTAACATTAACATTAACATTAACATAAACATAAACATAAACACAAACACAAACACAAACACAAACACTAACATTAACATTAACATTAACATTAACATTAACATAAACACAAACACAAACACAAACACAAACACAAACACTAACATTAACATTAACATTAACATAAACATAAACACAAACACAAACACAAACACTAACACAAACACAAACACAAACACAAACACAAACACAAACACTAACATTAACATTAACATTAACATAAACATAAACACAAACACAAACACAAACACAAACACTAACATTAACATTAACATTAACATTAACATAAACACAAACACAAACACAAACACAAACACTAACACTAACATTAACATTAACATTAACATAAACATAAACACAAACACAAACACAAACACTAACACAAACACAAACACAAACACAAACACTAACACTAACATTAACATTAACATTAACATAAACATAAACATAAACACAAACACAAACACAAACACAAACACTAACATTAACATTAACATTAACATTAACATAAACATAAACATAAACACAAACACAAACACAAACACTAACACTAACACAAACACAAACACAAACACAAACACTAACATTAACATTAACATTAACATTAACATTAACATTAACATTAACATTAACATAAACACAAACACAAACACAAACACAAACACAAACACTAACATTAACATTAACATTAACATTAACATTAACATTAACATTAACATTAACATTAACATAAACACAAACACAAACATTAACATAAACGCAAACATACCCATTTAAGTTCTCCACGTCTTCTATGGTCTCAGGGAAATCGATGCCTCTCATCTCTGGTCATAGCATGACCAGTCCACTGGACAACACGGTCATGACACCTACAGATAGACATGGTACGGTATTATCAAGCAGTGGAGCTGACAGTTCTGAGATGCAGAGATATGAGCTGTATATCACAGTAAGATCAATCGTTTGACGTCAATGTGAGAGTTTAATAATATTTTCTTCATCAATTTATCTGCATGTATTTCTAAAATACAAAATATGCAAAGAAGAGGAGGGCACTCAACAAACGTGAGTGGGGGTGCAACCCCCCCAAAACATTTTTTTATAATCTTTGCAAAGGAAAGGCACAAAAATACAAAATAAATGCAAATATATATATATATTTTAAAAATGTAAAATACAATTGTGAAATACCATAGAGGAAGAGAGGCAGTTCCTGCCAGATACTGGCCAGTCTGTAGAGCAAGAAAGGGGCAACTATAGCTCCTATATCACTGGCTGATGAGCACACAGACACGCCCAGGTTTCTGTCAAATACAAGCGATATTAGTCTTGATATACAGTACACTACGTCATATCAATATGATTTCATTATTCTTTTCAAACACTCGATCATACAGTAGTGTTTACACATATTCCAATGTGTATTATTGCATGTTACGGTTCACATACACTTAGGTTGGAGTCATTAAAACTCGTTTTTCAACCATCCACAAATTTCTTGTTAACAAACTAGATTTTTGACAAGTTGGTTAGGACATCTACTTTGTGCATGACACAAGTCATTTTTCTAACAATTGTTTACAGACAGACTATTTCACTTATAATTCACTGTATCACAATTCCAGTGGATCAGAAGTTTACATACACTAAGTTGACTGTGCCTTTAAACTACTTGGAAAATTCCAGAAAATGATATCATGGCTTTAGAAGCTTCTGATAGGCAAATTGACATAATTTAAGTCAATTGGAGGTGTACCTGTGGATGTATTTCAAGGCTTACCTTCAAACTCATTGCCTCTTTGCATGACATCACAGGAAAATCAAAAGAAATCAGCCAAGACCTCAGAAAATAAATTGAGACTTCCACAAGTCTGGTTCATCCTTGGGAGCAATTTCCAAATGCCTGAAGGTACCACGTTCATCTGTACAAACAATAGTACGCAAGTATAAACACCATGGGACCATGCAGCCGTCATACCGCTCAGGAAGTTCTGTCTCCTAGAGATGAACGTACTTTGGTGTGAAAAGTGCAAATCAATCCCAGAACAACAGCAAAGGACCTTGTGAAGATAATGGAGGAAACAGGTACAAAAGTATCTATATCCACAGTAAATCAAGTCCTATATCGACATAACCTGAAAAGCTGTTCTGCAAGGAAGAAGCCACTGCTCCAAAACCGCCATAAGAAAGCCAGACTATGGTTTGCAACTGCACATGGGGACAAAGATCGTACTTTTTGGAGAAATGTCTTTTGGTCTGATGAAACAAAAACAGAACTGTTTGGCTATAATGACCATCGTTATGTTTGGAGGAAAAAGGGGGAGGCTTGCAAGCTGAAGAATACCATCCCAACTGTGAAGCACAGGGGTGGCAGCATCATGTTGTGGGGGTGGCAGCATCATGTTGTGGGGGTGCTTTGCTGCAGGAGGGATGGTGCACTTCACAAAATAGATGGCATCATGAGGGAGGAAAATTATGTGGATATATTGAAGCAACATCTCAAGACATCTGTCAGGAAGTTAAAGCTTGGTCCAAAATGGGTCTTCCAAATGGAGAATGACCCCAAGCATACTTCCAAAGTTGTGGCAAAATGGCTTAAGGACAACAATGTCAAGGTATTGGAGTGGCCATCACAAAGCCCTGACTTCAATCCCATAGAAAATATGTGGGCAGAACTGAAAAAGCGTGTGCGAGCAAGGAGGCCTACAAACCTGACCCAGTTACACCAGCTCTGTCAGGAGGAATGGTCCAAAATTCACCCAACTTATTGTGGGAAGCTTGTGGAAGGCTACCCGAAACGTTTGACCCAAGTTAAACAATTTAAAGGCAATGCTACCATATACTAATTGAGTGTATGTAAACTTCTGACCCACTGGGAATGTGATGAAAGAAATAAAAGCTGAAATAAATCATTCTCTCTACTATTATTCTGACATTTCACATTCTTAAAATAAAGTGGTGATCCTAACTGACTTAAGACTGGGAATTTTTACTAGGATTAAATGTCAAGAATTGTGAAAAACTGAGTTTAAATGTATTTGGCTAAGGTGTATGTAAACTTCCGACTTCAACTGTACTACTAACAGCAGTGTTGTGTTCGAGACCGCCTAAAGCGAGACTCAAGACCAAGACCGGAGAAGACCGAGACCAAAAAAATGGGAGTCCATTTCAAGACCATGATTGCAATTTTGTCAAATAATCACCATAATAAGAGTTCTAAATGTCCAGTATTTCTGTGTTCATATTTCACAACAACATCTGGATTCTTTAGACATTTAGAATAGTGAAAAAATGCATTCTGGGGGAAAATAGAGCCCCTCTACAAATTATTACTAACCCAAACACAGTGGGGAACAATGGGCCTTCAACTCCTTTAGAGAAGGGCTAAGGATTTATACAAATAATTATTATAATAATAATTATCATTATATTATTATTTTCAATGATGTTCTAATTTAATCTCTTGAGGTTTTGTTGGAAAGGAAATAGTTATCATTGCCCTTGCCAGTTAGATTCTATTGACATTTCCAGCCTTAGTTACATTCGTCCGTTTTTGTCCAGAATATTGAGTAATTGAAACTGAAACAGTGCAACCCGAATGGAGGCAACAAACTATGTACCAGACCAGCTGTGATATACAACCAGAAAGCAATATTTTGTTTGTATTAGTGAATTATATTAATCATGCATTAAACTGCATCCATCTATCCATCTATTCTGACAACAATGCCTTAATGTACGTCATGGAACGTTGAGTTCAAATAGGACATATTTTAAAATCTCTTATGAAGTTAGTTTTGTAGGATAAATTGGGAATTGTATCTTTTTGACTGATATTATGATTGTCTGTTTGTTTCATATCTGCAAAGTATTTAAAACATTGTCAGTTCCACTTTAAACTCACCGGTTACTTTGTGTGCTAAATGTGACATTGTTGTGCAATGGGAAGTAATAGTTGTACATTTCGGCCCTATCCAATGGAGTAGTGGTGCTTTGACATCATGCTGTGTGTGACTGCTGTCTTTCCATCAGCCCCTATCCAATGGAGTAGTGGTGCTTTGACATCATGCTGTGTGTGACTGCTGTCTTTCCATCAGCCCTATCCAATGGAGTAGTGGTGCTTTAGCATCATGCTGTGTGTGACTGCTGTCTTTCCATCAGCCCCTATCCAATGGAGTAGTGGTGCTTTGACATCATGCTGTGTGTGACTGCTGTCTTTCCATCAGCCCCTATCCAATGGAGTAGTGGTGCTTTGACATCATGCTGTGTGTGACTGCTGTCTTTCCATCAGCCCTATCCAATGGAGTAGTGGTGCTTTAACATCATGCTGTTGTGTGACTGCTGTCTTTCCATCAGCCCTGTGCAGTGGTGTAGTGGTGCCTGGAGATGTGGGTATACTCTAATTTTGTCAGAAAGTTAAGCTGTGTTTTCCTATAGATTTGTCAGATTTTCACTCTCAAAATCACCATTTTGTTTTTATAGAAAAAATGCAAGCATTTGATGGTCTAAGTCCTCAACAATGCTTAAACCACATCAATCTGATTGGGTGGGCCTGTCAGGTCTTGACTCCCCATTGGGTGGGCCTGTCAGGTTCTGGCTGATTTTGGCATGGAATGACATCGGTAGCCGGTAGCGTAGGAAAGACCTTTCAATTCATGATATCGACCAGTAAATGCTAACTAAGGCAACAATGGGGGGTGTAGACATGGATGGGCCTGGGTGGACACAGGCCCACCCAATGGGGACTCAGGACCTGGCAGGCCCACCCAATGGGGAGCCAGCCAGTAGGTGGGCCTTTCCGATCCTGACTCCCCAGTGGGTGGGTCTGTCAGGTCCTGGCTGATTGACATCGATGTCATTCCATGCCCAAACCAGTTGAGAGCTGAACACTCTTGCTGCCTGCAGATTCTGTTGAAACTAGGCTATGTGAATATATTCCACGTGCTTTGCGATTGGGTAGGCTACTTTGTGCACAATTTTTCTTTTGTACTACATAACTGATAAATCATACACCTCCACTACACTACTTTGATACACATCAGTAGGGATTAAGAAGTGAGTATATGCAATGCCCACTGACAAAAAGTGGATATATGGTTATACCTGTGTATACCCTCTACTACACTGTCCCTTTCTGTTTTACAAAAAGTGCCCTCTCCTACATGAGTGCGCTGGTATTACGGATGCTGTCATTTCAGAATCACCAACCTGTCACTGACTGAAGGCCTATAGGTTCGCCACTTCACAAACATGTCTATAATAGACAAAGCTGTTAAGATATTAATGTTTAAAGAATGGTGTATATGTTTGGACTGGTGAGGCGGTTTTATGTGCTGACTGAATGGAAAGAGTTTTTTACTCCGCTGGTCTCAGCTGATCTCGTGAAGAAATTGCGAGTCCTCATTTGCCCGAGACCGAGTCAAGACCGCATGACACTGAGTCAAGACTGCATGACACCGAGACGAGACCGCATGACACCGAGACGAGAACGAGTCAAGACCGCATGACACCGAGACGAGACCGAGTCAAGACCGCATGACACCGAGTCAAGACCGCATGACACCGAGACGAGACCGAGTCAAGACCGCATGACACCGAGTCAAGACCGTATGACACCGAGTCAAGACCGCATGACACCGAGACAAGACCGAGTCAAGACCGTATGACACAGAGTCAAGACCGCATGACACTGAGACAAGACCGAGTCAAGACCGCATGACACCGAGACAAGACCGAGTCAAGACCGTATGACACCGAGTCAAGACCGCATGACACTGAGACAAGACCGAGTCAAGACCGTATGACACCGAGACAAGACCGAGTCAAGACCGTATGACACCGAGTCAAGACCGCATGACACCTAGACAAGACCGAGTCAAGACCGCATGACACCTAGACAAGACCGAGTCAAGACAGCATGACACCAAGACAAGACCGAGTCAAGACCGCATGACACCGAGACAAGACCGAGTCAAGACCGCATGACACCGAGACAAGACCGAGTCAAGACCGCATGACACAGAGACAAGACCGAGACAAGACCGAGTCAAGACCGCATGTAATCCAGGTTGTAAAAACGTTAGGTTGAGCAGCATTAATGACTTGAGTTTGATGTTATTATTTGGTCCTACTCTCACCTGAGAGGTGTTGGGTACAGCTCAGAGTTGGCAAAATTGACCGTCTCAAATCCAATGGCGACAGAAAGCCTCCCAATGATTGCTATGGCTTTCTTCAGCCACAGATAGTCTATAGAAGATGAAAAGAGAAGGGTGAATAGATTAAACTATCCATCATATTTTAACGGACAAATTAAGCAGAATGGTCATCCCAGAAATGTTAAGGATCGGAATACAACAGATAATCTCATGACGAAAGTAAACAATCAGAAATAAAGAGAGGAAAATAAAAACGAATAAAAGGGGGAAAAGCAACTCTCAGAATCCATCATTTTCAGTCTGAGCTTCACCATGTCAGTTATCATCAGAGTTGTGTAACTGAGTTTTAATTGGTTGACCTCCATCGTCAGCTTGAAATGCCACCACCAGGAGCAACGTGGGATTGAATCCCACCCCAACCACTTCTCACGTTCTCCTCTCTACAATAATATCTGCATTCTGAGCTTAATAATATAATAATGCAGAAAGTGGACAAGTCTCTATTCTCCTATTTCAAATAATACATTCAAATACCAACTCACCTACTGAGACGAAGGGCACTATGAGGCAGGCGACTCCTCCTATGAAGTTAGACACAGCCATGAGAGGTCTCCGTCCAACCCTGTCCACCAACAGGTAGAAGATGAGGCCGGTGGGCAGCTCCACGGCTGCAGAGATGAAGAAATCTCGGAAGATATTGTTTCCAGTGATCGCCAGGCGGAGAACCAACCCTTGGAAAACCACTGCGCTCGTGAACCTTGGAGGAAGACCAGCAGGGAGAGGTTCATGTGGAATGTAGCCCATAACAGAGACAGGGTGATGTTTTGGATTCATTGATCTGAGGACTTCATGTACAGATAAAGTATTATTTGACGGGCGTCACAGAACAGCATGCGGCACTCACCTGGCACAACATAATTTAATGACCATGGTGATGAGGAGGATGTGTGGCATTTGTTCAATTAAATGCAGTAAAATATTTTTCTCCAGTTGAGTGCAGCAATCACATGATACAAACTGCATCTGAATGCAGCCTAGTCTATTACAAATAAACTCTTTGAGTGGAACAGTAAACATCATGTACAGTGCACATTCCATTTCAAATGTGTCTGGCACCAGCCATGACAGTTATTTGGTGTATGTGGTGAATTTTCTAAACTCTTAGTACAAACATCCAAACTGGTAAACACTTGTAACGAAACCAGTTTTACATTCAAAACCTTTCATTGTGCATTCATTTTGTTTGTAGACATCACCACACAACCATTGACAAAAAAATATATATGTGTTGTGGATGGGATAGAGGAAAAGTCACAGGTTCAATCCCAGAGCTCGGCACTGGTTTAAATTTGTTCTGTTTCAACCCTGTCTCAAACCTTAACCCTTACCTTCAAAATTCAGGAATTAATGCCTAAACTTGACCTTCCAAATTTGACGTTTACCCCCGCACTGGACAAACGTTAAATACTTAAGTGAGACCGTGATATCTTGTTGCCCAGTTGGCTTGTCTCTTACCAAGCGTAGATGAGGATCAGAGTGTTTCTCCTCATGTTGGACGTCCTAAACAGATCCGTGAATGACGGACGACTTATCTCTGCCTCCTGCTCCTGCTTCTCCTCCAGAGGATCACACTGAAAAAAGACTGATATGTGATAAGCGATATGCCTGATGATACCCCCCCCCCCCCCCCAGTGTGTGTATCATTTAACCATAACCATACTCCGAAGAGAGCTCCCTGAAGCACAATAAGATGTTTCAGACACTACTCCGAAGAGAGCTCCCTGAAGCACAATAAGATGTTTCAGACACTACTCCGAAGAGAGCTCCCTGAAGCACAATAAGATGTTTCAGACACTACTCCGAAGAGAGCTCCCTGAAGCACAATAAGATGTTTCAGACACTACTCCGAAGAGAGCTCCCTGAAGCACAATAAAATGTTTCAGACACTACTCCGAAGAGAGCTCCCTGAAGCTCAATAAGATGTTTCAGACACTACTCCGAAGAGAGCTCCCTGAAGCACAATAAGATGTTTCAGACACTACTCTGAAGAGAGCTCCCTGAAGCACAACAAGATGTTTCAGACACGACTCCGAAGAGAGCTCCCTGAAGCACAATAAGATGTTTCAGACACTACTCCGAAGAGAGCTCCCTGAAGCACAACAAGATGTTTCAGACACTACTCCGAAGAGAGCTCCCTGAAGCACAATAAGATGTTTCAGACACTACTCCGAAGAGAACTCTATGAAGCACAACAAGATGTTTCAGACACTACCCCAAAGAGAGCTCTATGAAGCACAACAAGATGTTTCAGAAACTACTCCGAAGAGAGCTCCCTGAAGCACAATAAGATGTTTCAGACACTACTCCGAAGAGAGCTCCCTGAAGCACAACAAGATGTTTCAGAAACTACTCCGAAGAGAACTCTATGAAGCACAACAAGATGTTTCAGACACTACTCCGAAGAGAACTCTAAGAAGCACATCAAGATGTTTCAGACACTACCCCGAAGAGAGCTCTATGAAGCACAACAAGATGCTTCAGACACTACTCCGAAGAGAGCTCCCTAAAGCACAATAAGATGTTTCAGACACTACTCCGAAGAGAGCTCCCTGAAGCACAACAAGATGTTTCAGACACTACTCCGAAGAGAGCTCCCTGAAGCACAACAAGATGTTTCAGACACCACTCCGAAGAGAGCTCCCTGAAGCACAACAAGATGTTTCAGACACTACCCCGAAGAGAGCTCTATGACGCACAACAAGATGTTTCAGACACTACTCCGAAGAGAGCTCTATGACGCACAACAAGATGTTTCAGACACTACTCCGGAGAGCTCTATGAAGCACATCAAGATGTTTCAGACACTACTCCGGAGAGCTCTATGAAGCACATCAAGATGTTTCAGACACTACTCCGAAGAGAGCTCCCTGAAGCACAATAAGATGTTTCAGACACTACTCCGAAGAGAGCTCCCTGAAGCACAATAAGATGTTTCAGACACTACTCCGAAGAGAACTCTATGAAGCACAACAAGATGTTTCAGACACTACTCCGAAGAGAACTCTATGAAGCACAACAAGATGTTTCAGACACTACCCCAAAGAGAGCTCTATGAAGCACAACAAGATGTTTCAGAAACTACTCCGAAGAGAGCTCCCTGAAGCACAATAAGATGTTTCAGACACTACTCCGGAGAGCTCCCTGAAGCACAACAAGATGTTTCAGACACTACTCCGAAGAGAGCTCCCTAAAGCACAATAAGATGTTTCAGACACTACTCCGAAGAGAGCTCCCTAAAGCACAATAAGATGTTTCAGACACTACTCCGAAGAGAGCTCCCTGAAGCACAACAAGATGTTTCAGACACCACTCCGAAGAGAGCTCCCTGAAGCACAACAAGATGTTTCAGACACTACCCCGAAGAGAGCTCTATGACGCACAACAAGATGTTTCAGACACTACTCCGAAGAGAGCTCTATGACGCACAACAAGATGTTTCAGACACTACTCCGGAGAGCTCTATGAAGCACATCAAGATGTTTCAGACACTACTCCGGAGAGCTCTATGAAGCACATCAAGATGTTTCAGACACTACTCCGAAGAGAGCTCCCTGAAGCACAATAAGATGTTTCAGACACTACTCCGAAGAGAGCTCCCTGAAGCACAATAAGATGTTTCAGACACTACTCCGAAGAGAGCTCCCTGAAGCACAATAAGATGTTTCAGACACTACTCCGAAGAGAGCTCCCTGAAGCACAATAAGATGTTTCAGACACTACTCCGAAGAGAGCTCCCTGAAGCACAATAAAATGTTTCAGACACTACTCCGAAGAGAGCTCCCTGAAGCTCAATAAGATGTTTCAGACACTACTCCGAAGAGAGCTCCCTGAAGCACAATAAGATGTTTCAGACACTACTCCGAAGAGAGCTCCCTGAAGCACAATAAAATGTTTCAGACACTACTCCGAAGAGAGCTCCCTGAAGCTCAATAAGATGTTTCAGACACTACTCCGAAGAGAGCTCCCTGAAGCACAATAAGATGTTTCAGACACTACTCTGAAGAGAGCTCCCTGAAGCACAACAAGATGTTTCAGACACGACTCCGAAGAGAGCTCCCTGAAGCACAATAAGATGTTTCAGACACTACTCCGAAGAGAGCTCCCTGAAGCACAACAAGATGTTTCAGACACTACTCCGAAGAGAGCTCCCTGAAGCACAATAAGATGTTTCAGACACTACTCCGAAGAGAACTCTATGAAGCACAACAAGATGTTTCAGACACTACCCCAAAGAGAGCTCTATGAAGCACAACAAGATGTTTCAGAAACTACTCCGAAGAGAGCTCCCTGAAGCACAATAAGATGTTTCAGACACTACTCCGAAGAGAGCTCCCTGAAGCACAACAAGATGTTTCAGAAACTACTCCGAAGAGAACTCTATGAAGCACAACAAGATGTTTCAGACACTACTCCGAAGAGAACTCTAAGAAGCACATCAAGATGTTTCAGACACTACCCCGAAGAGAGCTCTATGAAGCACAACAAGATGCTTCAGACACTACTCCGAAGAGAGCTCCCTAAAGCACAATAAGATGTTTCAGACACTACTCCGAAGAGAGCTCCCTGAAGCACAACAAGATGTTTCAGACACTACTCCGAAGAGAGCTCCCTGAAGCACAACAAGATGTTTCAGACACCACTCCGAAGAGAGCTCCCTGAAGCACAACAAGATGTTTCAGACACTACCCCGAAGAGAGCTCTATGACGCACAACAAGATGTTTCAGACACTACTCCGAAGAGAGCTCTATGACGCACAACAAGATGTTTCAGACACTACTCCGGAGAGCTCTATGAAGCACATCAAGATGTTTCAGACACTACTCCGGAGAGCTCTATGAAGCACATCAAGATGTTTCAGACACTACTCCGAAGAGAGCTCCCTGAAGCACAATAAGATGTTTCAGACACTACTCCGAAGAGAGCTCCCTGAAGCACAATAAGATGTTTCAGACACTACTCCGAAGAGAACTCTATGAAGCACAACTAGATGTTTCAGACACTACTCCGAAGAGAACTCTATGAAGCACAACAAGATGTTTCAGACACTACCCCAAAGAGAGCTCTATGAAGCACAACAAGATGTTTCAGAAACTACTCCGAAGAGAGCTCCCTGAAGCACAATAAGATGTTTCAGACACTACTCCGAAGAGAGCTCCCTGAAGCACAACAAGATGTTTCAGAAACTACTCCGAAGAGAACTCTATGAAGCACAACAAGATGTTTCAGACACTACTCCGAAGAGAACTCTAAGAAGCACATCAAGATGTTTCAGACACTACCCCGAAGAGAGCTCTATGAAGCACAACAAGATGCTTCAGACACTACTCCGAAGAGAGCTCCCTAAAGCACAATAAGATGTTTCAGACACTACTCCGAAGAGAGCTCCCTGAAGCACAACAAGATGTTTCAGACACTACTCCGAAGAGAGCTCCCTGAAGCACAACAAGATGTTTCAGACACCACTCCGAAGAGAGCTCCCTGAAGCACAACAAGATGTTTCAGACACTACCCCGAAGAGAGCTCTATGACGCACAACAAGATGTTTCAGACACTACTCCGAAGAGAGCTCTATGACGCACAACAAGATGTTTCAGACACTACTCCGGAGAGCTCTATGAAGCACATCAAGATGTTTCAGACACTACTCCGGAGAGCTCTATGAAGCACATCAAGATGTTTCAGACACTACTCCGAAGAGAGCTCCCTGAAGCACAATAAGATGTTTCAGACACTACTCCGAAGAGAGCTCCCTGAAGCACAATAAGATGTTTCAGACACTACTCCGAAGAGAACTCTATGAAGCACAACAAGATGTTTCAGACACTACTCCGAAGAGAACTCTATGAAGCACAACAAGATGTTTCAGACACTACCCCAAAGAGAGCTCTATGAAGCACAACAAGATGTTTCAGAAACTACTCCGAAGAGAGCTCCCTGAAGCACAATAAGATGTTTCAGACACTACTCCGGAGAGCTCCCTGAAGCACAACAAGATGTTTCAGACACTACTCCGAAGAGAGCTCCCTAAAGCACAATAAGATGTTTCAGACACTACTCCGAAGAGAGCTCCCTAAAGCACAATAAGATGTTTCAGACACTACTCCGAAGAGAGCTCCCTGAAGCACAACAAGATGTTTCAGACACCACTCCGAAGAGAGCTCCCTGAAGCACAACAAGATGTTTCAGACACTACCCCGAAGAGAGCTCTATGACGCACAACAAGATGTTTCAGACACTACTCCGAAGAGAGCTCTATGACGCACAACAAGATGTTTCAGACACTACTCCGGAGAGCTCTATGAAGCACATCAAGATGTTTCAGACACTACTCCGGAGAGCTCTATGAAGCACATCAAGATGTTTCAGACACTACTCCGAAGAGAGCTCCCTGAAGCACAATAAGATGTTTCAGACACTACTCCGAAGAGAGCTCCCTGAAGCACAATAAGATGTTTCAGACACTACTCCGAAGAGAGCTCCCTGAAGCACAATAAGATGTTTCAGACACTACTCCGAAGAGAGCTCCCTGAAGCACAATAAGATGTTTCAGACACTACTCCGAAGAGAGCTCCCTGAAGCACAATAAAATGTTTCAGACACTACTCCGAAGAGAGCTCCCTGAAGCTCAATAAGATGTTTCAGACACTACTCCGAAGAGAGCTCCCTGAAGCACAATAAGATGTTTCAGACACTACTCTGAAGAGAGCTCCCTGAAGCACAACAAGATGTTTCAGACACGACTCCGAAGAGAGCTCCCTGAAGCACAATAAGATGTTTCAGACACTACTCCGAAGAGAGCTCCCTGAAGCACAACAAGATGTTTCAGACACTACTCCGAAGAGAGCTCCCTGAAGCACAATAAGATGTTTCAGACACTACTCCGAAGAGAACTCTATGAAGCACAACAAGATGTTTCAGACACTACCCCAAAGAGAGCTCTATGAAGCACAACAAGATGTTTCAGAAACTACTCCGAAGAGAGCTCCCTGAAGCACAATAAGATGTTTCAGACACTACTCCGAAGAGAGCTCCCTGAAGCACAACAAGATGTTTCAGAAACTACTCCGAAGAGAACTCTATGAAGCACAACAAGATGTTTCAGACACTACTCCGAAGAGAACTCTATGAAGCACAACAAGATGTTTCAGACACTACCCCAAAGAGAGCTCTATGAAGCACAACAAGATGTTTCAGAAACTACTCCGAAGAGAGCTCCCTGAAGCACAATAAGATGTTTCAGACACTACTCCGGAGAGCTCCCTGAAGCACAACAAGATGTTTCAGACACTACTCCGAAGAGAGCTCCCTAAAGCACAATAAGATGTTTCAGACACTACTCCGAAGAGAGCTCCCTAAAGCACAATAAGATGTTTCAGACACTACTCCGAAGAGAGCTCCCTGAAGCACAACAAGATGTTTCAGACACCACTCCGAAGAGAGCTCCCTGAAGCACAACAAGATGTTTCAGACACTACCCCGAAGAGAGCTCTATGACGCACAACAAGATGTTTCAGACACTACTCCGAAGAGAGCTCTATGACGCACAACAAGATGTTTCAGACACTATTCCGGAGAGCTCTATGAAGCACATCAAGATGTTTCAGACACTACTCCGGAGAGCTCTATGAAGCACATCAAGATGTTTCAGACACTACTCCGAAGAGAGCTCCCTGAAGCACAATAAGATGTTTCAGACACTACTCCGAAGAGAGCTCCCTGAAGCACAATAAGATGTTTCAGACACTACTCCGAAGAGAACTCTATGAAGCACAACAAGATGTTTCAGACACTACCCCAAAGAGAGCTCTATGAAGCACAACAAGATGTTTCAGAAACTACTCCGAAGAGAGCTCCCTGAAGCACAATAAGATGTTTCAGACACTACTCCGAAGAGAACTCTATGAAGCACAACAAGATGTTTCAGACACTACCCCGAAGAGAGCTCTGTGAAGCACAACAAGATGTTTCAGACACTACTCCGAAGAGAGCTCCCTAAAGCACAATAAGATGTTTCAGACACTACTCCGAAGAGAGCTCCCTAAAGCACAATAAGATGTTTCAGACACTACTCCGAAGAGAGCTCTGTGAAGCACAACAAGATGTTTCAGACACTACTCCGAAGAGAGCTCCCTAAAGCACAATAAGATGTTTCAGACACTACTCCGAAGAGAGCTCCCTAAAGCACAATAAGATGTTTCAGACACTACTCCGAAGAGAGCTCCCTGAAGCACAACAAGATGTTTCAGACACTACTCCGAAGAGAGCTCCCTGAAGCACAATAAGATGTTTCAGACACTACCCCAAAGAGAGCTCTATGAAGCACAACAAGATGTTTCAGAAACTACTCCGAAGAGAGCTCCCTGAAGCACAACAAGATGTTTCAGACACTACTCCGAAGAGAGCTCCCTAAAGCACAATAAGATGTTTCAGACACTACTCCGAAGAGAGCTCCCTAAAGCACAATAAGATGTTTCAGACACTACTCCGAAGAGAGCTCTGTGAAGCACAACAAGATGTTTCAGACACTACTCCGAAGAGAGCTCCCTAAAGCACAATAAGATGTTTCAGACACTACTCCGAAGAGAGCTCCCTAAAGCACAATAAGATGTTTCAGACACTACTCCGAAGAGAGCTCCCTGAAGCACAACAAGATGTTTCAGACACTACTCCGAAGAGAGCTCCCTGAAGCACAATAAGATGTTTCAGACACTACCCCAAAGAGAGCTCTATGAAGCACAACAAGATGTTTCAGAAACTACTCCGAAGAGAGCTCCCTGAAGCACAACAAGATGTTTCAGACACTACTCCGAAGAGAGCTCCCTAAAGCACAATAAGATGTTTCAGACACTACTCCGAAGAGAGCTCCCTAAAGCACAATAAGATGTTTCAGACACTACTCCGAAGAGAGCTCTGTGAAGCACAACAAGATGTTTCAGACACTACTCCGAAGAGAGCTCCCTAAAGCACAATAAGATGTTTCAGACACTACTCCGAAGAGAGCTCCCTAAAGCACAATAAGATGTTTCAGACACTACTCCGAAGAGAGCTCCCTGAAGCACAACAAGATGTTTCAGACACTACTCCGAAGAGAGCTCCCTGAAGCACAATAAGATGTTTCAGACACTACCCCAAAGAGAGCTCTATGAAGCACAACAAGATGTTTCAGAAACTACTCCGAAGAGAGCTCCCTGAAGCACAATAAGATGTTTCAGACACTACTCCGGAGAGCTCCCTGAAGCACAACAAGATGTTTCAGACACTACTCCGAAGAGAGCTCCCTAAAGCACAATAAGATGTTTCAGACACTACTCCGAAGAGAGCTCCCTAAAGCACAATAAGATGTTTCAGACACTACTCCGAAGAGAGCTCCCTGAAGCACAACAAGATGTTTCAGACACCACTCCGAAGAGAGCTCCCTGAAGCACAACAAGATGTTTCAGACACTACCCCGAAGAGAGCTCTATGACGCACAACAAGATGTTTCAGACACTACTCCGAAGAGAGCTCTATGACGCACAACAAGATGTTTCAGACACTACTCCGGAGAGCTCTATGAAGCACATCAAGATGTTTCAGACACTACTCCGGAGAGCTCTATGAAGCACATCAAGATGTTTCAGACACTACTCCGAAGAGAGCTCCCTGAAGCACAATAAGATGTTTCAGACACTACTCCGAAGAGAGCTCCCTGAAGCACAATAAGATGTTTCAGACACTACTCCGAAGAGAGCTCCCTGAAGCACAATAAGATGTTTCAGACACTACTCCGAAGAGAGCTCCCTGAAGCACAATAAGATGTTTCAGACACTACTCCGAAGAGAGCTCCCTGAAGCACAATAAAATGTTTCAGACACTACTCCGAAGAGAGCTCCCTGAAGCTCAATAAGATGTTTCAGACACTACTCCGAAGAGAGCTCCCTGAAGCACAATAAGATGTTTCAGACACTACTCTGAAGAGAGCTCCCTGAAGCACAACAAGATGTTTCAGACACGACTCCGAAGAGAGCTCCCTGAAGCACAATAAGATGTTTCAGACACTACTCCGAAGAGAGCTCCCTGAAGCACAACAAGATGTTTCAGACACTACTCCGAAGAGAGCTCCCTGAAGCACAATAAGATGTTTCAGACACTACTCCGAAGAGAACTCTATGAAGCACAACAAGATGTTTCAGACACTACCCCAAAGAGAGCTCTATGAAGCACAACAAGATGTTTCAGAAACTACTCCGAAGAGAGCTCCCTGAAGCACAATAAGATGTTTCAGACACTACTCCGAAGAGAGCTCCCTGAAGCACAACAAGATGTTTCAGAAACTACTCCGAAGAGAACTCTATGAAGCACAACAAGATGTTTCAGACACTACTCCGAAGAGAACTCTATGAAGCACAACAAGATGTTTCAGACACTACCCCAAAGAGAGCTCTATGAAGCACAACAAGATGTTTCAGAAACTACTCCGAAGAGAGCTCCCTGAAGCACAATAAGATGTTTCAGACACTACTCCGGAGAGCTCCCTGAAGCACAACAAGATGTTTCAGACACTACTCCGAAGAGAGCTCCCTAAAGCACAATAAGATGTTTCAGACACTACTCCGAAGAGAGCTCCCTAAAGCACAATAAGATGTTTCAGACACTACTCCGAAGAGAGCTCCCTGAAGCACAACAAGATGTTTCAGACACCACTCCGAAGAGAGCTCCCTGAAGCACAACAAGATGTTTCAGACACTACCCCGAAGAGAGCTCTATGACGCACAACAAGATGTTTCAGACACTACTCCGAAGAGAGCTCTATGACGCACAACAAGATGTTTCAGACACTATTCCGGAGAGCTCTATGAAGCACATCAAGATGTTTCAGACACTACTCCGGAGAGCTCTATGAAGCACATCAAGATGTTTCAGACACTACTCCGAAGAGAGCTCCCTGAAGCACAATAAGATGTTTCAGACACTACTCCGAAGAGAGCTCCCTGAAGCACAATAAGATGTTTCAGACACTACTCCGAAGAGAACTCTATGAAGCACAACAAGATGTTTCAGACACTACCCCAAAGAGAGCTCTATGAAGCACAACAAGATGTTTCAGAAACTACTCCGAAGAGAGCTCCCTGAAGCACAATAAGATGTTTCAGACACTACTCCGAAGAGAACTCTATGAAGCACAACAAGATGTTTCAGACACTACCCCGAAGAGAGCTCTGTGAAGCACAACAAGATGTTTCAGACACTACTCCGAAGAGAGCTCCCTAAAGCACAATAAGATGTTTCAGACACTACTCCGAAGAGAGCTCCCTAAAGCACAATAAGATGTTTCAGACACTACTCCGAAGAGAGCTCTGTGAAGCACAACAAGATGTTTCAGACACTACTCCGAAGAGAGCTCCCTAAAGCACAATAAGATGTTTCAGACACTACTCCGAAGAGAGCTCCCTAAAGCACAATAAGATGTTTCAGACACTACTCCGAAGAGAGCTCCCTGAAGCACAACAAGATGTTTCAGACACTACTCCGAAGAGAGCTCCCTGAAGCACAATAAGATGTTTCAGACACTACTCCGAAGAGAACTCTATGAAGCACAACAAGATGTTTCAGACACTACTCCGAAGAGAACTCTATGAAGCACAACAAGATGTTTCAGACACTACCCCAAAGAGAGCTCTATGAAGCACAACAAGATGTTTCAGAAACTACTCCGAAGAGAGCTCCCTGAAGCACAATAAGATGTTTCAGACACTACTCCGGAGAGCTCCCTGAAGCACAACAAAATGTTTCAGAAACTACTCCGAAGAGAACTCTATGAAGCACAACAAGATGTTTCAGACACTACCCCGAAGAGAGCTCTGTGAAGCACAACAAGATGTTTCAGACACTACTCCGAAGAGAGCTCCCTAAAGCACAATAAGATGTTTCAGACACTACTCCGAAGAGAGCTCCCTAAAGCACAATAAGATGTTTCAGACACTACTCCGAAGAGAGCTCCCTGAAGCACAACAAGATGTTTCAGACACCACTCCGAAGAGAGCTCCCTGAAGCACAACAAGATGTTTCAGACACTACCCCGAAGAGAGCTCTATGACGCACAACAAGATGTTTCAGACACTACTCCGAAGAGAGCTCTATGGCGCACAACAAGATGTTTCAGACACTACTCCGGAGAACTCTATGAAGCACATCAAGATGTTTCAGACACTACTCCGGAGAGCTCTATGAAGCACATCAAGATGTTTCAGACACTACTCCGAAGAGAGCTCCCTGAAGCACATCAAGATGTTTCAGACACTACTCGGAAGAGAGCTCCCTGAAGCACATCAAGATGTTTCAGACACTACTCCGAAGAGAGCTCCCTGAAGCACAACAAGATGTTTCAGACACTACTCCGAAGACAGCTCCCTGAAGCACAACAAGATGTTTCAGACACTACTCCGAAGAGAGCTCCCTGAAGCACAATAAGATGTTTCAGACACTACTCCGAAGAGAGCTCCCTGAAGCACAATAAGATGTTTCAGACACTACTCCGAAGAGAGCTCCCTGAAGCACAATAAAATGTTTCAGACACTACTCCGAAGAGAACTCTATGAAGCACAACAAGATGTTTCAGAAACTACTCCGAAGAGAGCTCCCTGAAGCACAATAAGATGTTTCAGACACTACTCCGAAGAGAACTCTATGAAGCACAACAAGATGTTTCAGACACTACTCCGAAGAGAACTCTATGAAGCACAACAAGATGTTTCAGACACTACCCCAAAGAGAGCTCTATGAAGCACAACAAGATGTTTCAGAAACTACTCCGAAGAGAGCTCCCTGAAGCACAATAAGATGTTTCAGACACTACTCCGGAGAGCTCCCTGAAGCACAACAAGATGTTTCAGACACTACTCCGAAGAGAGCTCCCTAAAGCACAATAAGATGTTTCAGACACTACTCCGAAGAGAGCTCCCTAAAGCACAATAAGATGTTTCAGACACTACTCCGAAGAGAGCTCCCTGAAGCACAACAAGATGTTTCAGACACCACTCCGAAGAGAGCTCCCTGAAGCACAACAAGATGTTTCAGACACTACCCCGAAGAGAGCTCTATGACGCACAACAAGATGTTTCAGACACTACTCCGAAGAGAGCTCTATGACGCACAACAAGATGTTTCAGACACTACTCCGGAGAGCTCTATGAAGCACATCAAGATGTTTCAGACACTACTCCGGAGAGCTCTATGAAGCACATCAAGATGTTTCAGACACTACTCCGAAGAGAGCTCCCTGAAGCACAATAAGATGTTTCAGACACTACTCCGAAGAGAGCTCCCTGAAGCACAATAAGATGTTTCAGACACTACTCCGAAGAGAGCTCCCTGAAGCACAATAAGATGTTTCAGACACTACTCCGAAGAGAGCTCCCTGAAGCACAATAAGATGTTTCAGACACTACTCCGAAGAGAGCTCCCTGAAGCACAATAAAATGTTTCAGACACTACTCCGAAGAGAGCTCCCTGAAGCTCAATAAGATGTTTCAGACACTACTCCGAAGAGAGCTCCCTGAAGCACAATAAGATGTTTCAGACACTACTCCGAAGAGAGCTCCCTGAAGCACAATAAAATGTTTCAGACACTACTCCGAAGAGAGCTCCCTGAAGCTCAATAAGATGTTTCAGACACTACTCCGAAGAGAGCTCCCTGAAGCACAATAAGATGTTTCAGACACTACTCTGAAGAGAGCTCCCTGAAGCACAACAAGATGTTTCAGACACGACTCCGAAGAGAGCTCCCTGAAGCACAATAAGATGTTTCAGACACTACTCCGAAGAGAGCTCCCTGAAGCACAACAAGATGTTTCAGACACTACTCCGAAGAGAGCTCCCTGAAGCACAATAAGATGTTTCAGACACTACTCCGAAGAGAACTCTATGAAGCACAACAAGATGTTTCAGACACTACCCCAAAGAGAGCTCTATGAAGCACAACAAGATGTTTCAGAAACTACTCCGAAGAGAGCTCCCTGAAGCACAATAAGATGTTTCAGACACTACTCCGAAGAGAGCTCCCTGAAGCACAACAAGATGTTTCAGAAACTACTCCGAAGAGAACTCTATGAAGCACAACAAGATGTTTCAGACACTACTCCGAAGAGAACTCTAAGAAGCACATCAAGATGTTTCAGACACTACCCCGAAGAGAGCTCTATGAAGCACAACAAGATGCTTCAGACACTACTCCGAAGAGAGCTCCCTAAAGCACAATAAGATGTTTCAGACACTACTCCGAAGAGAGCTCCCTGAAGCACAACAAGATGTTTCAGACACTACTCCGAAGAGAGCTCCCTGAAGCACAACAAGATGTTTCAGACACCACTCCGAAGAGAGCTCCCTGAAGCACAACAAGATGTTTCAGACACTACCCCGAAGAGAGCTCTATGACGCACAACAAGATGTTTCAGACACTACTCCGAAGAGAGCTCTATGACGCACAACAAGATGTTTCAGACACTACTCCGGAGAGCTCTATGAAGCACATCAAGATGTTTCAGACACTACTCCGGAGAGCTCTATGAAGCACATCAAGATGTTTCAGACACTACTCCGAAGAGAGCTCCCTGAAGCACAATAAGATGTTTCAGACACTACTCCGAAGAGAGCTCCCTGAAGCACAATAAGATGTTTCAGACACTACTCCGAAGAGAACTCTATGAAGCACAACTAGATGTTTCAGACACTACTCCGAAGAGAACTCTATGAAGCACAACAAGATGTTTCAGACACTACCCCAAAGAGAGCTCTATGAAGCACAACAAGATGTTTCAGAAACTACTCCGAAGAGAGCTCCCTGAAGCACAATAAGATGTTTCAGACACTACTCCGAAGAGAGCTCCCTGAAGCACAACAAGATGTTTCAGAAACTACTCCGAAGAGAACTCTATGAAGCACAACAAGATGTTTCAGACACTACTCCGAAGAGAACTCTAAGAAGCACATCAAGATGTTTCAGACACTACCCCGAAGAGAGCTCTATGAAGCACAACAAGATGCTTCAGACACTACTCCGAAGAGAGCTCCCTAAAGCACAATAAGATGTTTCAGACACTACTCCGAAGAGAGCTCCCTGAAGCACAACAAGATGTTTCAGACACTACTCCGAAGAGAGCTCCCTGAAGCACAACAAGATGTTTCAGACACCACTCCGAAGAGAGCTCCCTGAAGCACAACAAGATGTTTCAGACACTACCCCGAAGAGAGCTCTATGACGCACAACAAGATGTTTCAGACACTACTCCGAAGAGAGCTCTATGACGCACAACAAGATGTTTCAGACACTACTCCGGAGAGCTCTATGAAGCACATCAAGATGTTTCAGACACTACTCCGGAGAGCTCTATGAAGCACATCAAGATGTTTCAGACACTACTCCGAAGAGAGCTCCCTGAAGCACAATAAGATGTTTCAGACACTACTCCGAAGAGAGCTCCCTGAAGCACAATAAGATGTTTCAGACACTACTCCGAAGAGAACTCTATGAAGCACAACAAGATGTTTCAGACACTACTCCGAAGAGAACTCTATGAAGCACAACAAGATGTTTCAGACACTACCCCAAAGAGAGCTCTATGAAGCACAACAAGATGTTTCAGAAACTACTCCGAAGAGAGCTCCCTGAAGCACAATAAGATGTTTCAGACACTACTCCGGAGAGCTCCCTGAAGCACAACAAGATGTTTCAGACACTACTCCGAAGAGAGCTCCCTAAAGCACAATAAGATGTTTCAGACACTACTCCGAAGAGAGCTCCCTAAAGCACAATAAGATGTTTCAGACACTACTCCGAAGAGAGCTCCCTGAAGCACAACAAGATGTTTCAGACACCACTCCGAAGAGAGCTCCCTGAAGCACAACAAGATGTTTCAGACACTACCCCGAAGAGAGCTCTATGACGCACAACAAGATGTTTCAGACACTACTCCGAAGAGAGCTCTATGACGCACAACAAGATGTTTCAGACACTACTCCGGAGAGCTCTATGAAGCACATCAAGATGTTTCAGACACTACTCCGGAGAGCTCTATGAAGCACATCAAGATGTTTCAGACACTACTCCGAAGAGAGCTCCCTGAAGCACAATAAGATGTTTCAGACACTACTCCGAAGAGAGCTCCCTGAAGCACAATAAGATGTTTCAGACACTACTCCGAAGAGAGCTCCCTGAAGCACAATAAGATGTTTCAGACACTACTCCGAAGAGAGCTCCCTGAAGCACAATAAGATGTTTCAGACACTACTCCGAAGAGAGCTCCCTGAAGCACAATAAAATGTTTCAGACACTACTCCGAAGAGAGCTCCCTGAAGCTCAATAAGATGTTTCAGACACTACTCCGAAGAGAGCTCCCTGAAGCACAATAAGATGTTTCAGACACTACTCTGAAGAGAGCTCCCTGAAGCACAACAAGATGTTTCAGACACGACTCCGAAGAGAGCTCCCTGAAGCACAATAAGATGTTTCAGACACTACTCCGAAGAGAGCTCCCTGAAGCACAACAAGATGTTTCAGACACTACTCCGAAGAGAGCTCCCTGAAGCACAATAAGATGTTTCAGACACTACTCCGAAGAGAACTCTATGAAGCACAACAAGATGTTTCAGACACTACCCCAAAGAGAGCTCTATGAAGCACAACAAGATGTTTCAGAAACTACTCCGAAGAGAGCTCCCTGAAGCACAATAAGATGTTTCAGACACTACTCCGAAGAGAGCTCCCTGAAGCACAACAAGATGTTTCAGAAACTACTCCGAAGAGAACTCTATGAAGCACAACAAGATGTTTCAGACACTACTCCGAAGAGAACTCTATGAAGCACAACAAGATGTTTCAGACACTACCCCAAAGAGAGCTCTATGAAGCACAACAAGATGTTTCAGAAACTACTCCGAAGAGAGCTCCCTGAAGCACAATAAGATGTTTCAGACACTACTCCGGAGAGCTCCCTGAAGCACAACAAGATGTTTCAGACACTACTCCGAAGAGAGCTCCCTAAAGCACAATAAGATGTTTCAGACACTACTCCGAAGAGAGCTCCCTAAAGCACAATAAGATGTTTCAGACACTACTCCGAAGAGAGCTCCCTGAAGCACAACAAGATGTTTCAGACACCACTCCGAAGAGAGCTCCCTGAAGCACAACAAGATGTTTCAGACACTACCCCGAAGAGAGCTCTATGACGCACAACAAGATGTTTCAGACACTACTCCGAAGAGAGCTCTATGACGCACAACAAGATGTTTCAGACACTATTCCGGAGAGCTCTATGAAGCACATCAAGATGTTTCAGACACTACTCCGGAGAGCTCTATGAAGCACATCAAGATGTTTCAGACACTACTCCGAAGAGAGCTCCCTGAAGCACAATAAGATGTTTCAGACACTACTCCGAAGAGAGCTCCCTGAAGCACAATAAGATGTTTCAGACACTACTCCGAAGAGAACTCTATGAAGCACAACAAGATGTTTCAGACACTACCCCAAAGAGAGCTCTATGAAGCACAACAAGATGTTTCAGAAACTACTCCGAAGAGAGCTCCCTGAAGCACAATAAGATGTTTCAGACACTACTCCGAAGAGAACTCTATGAAGCACAACAAGATGTTTCAGACACTACCCCGAAGAGAGCTCTGTGAAGCACAACAAGATGTTTCAGACACTACTCCGAAGAGAGCTCCCTAAAGCACAATAAGATGTTTCAGACACTACTCCGAAGAGAGCTCCCTAAAGCACAATAAGATGTTTCAGACACTACTCCGAAGAGAGCTCTGTGAAGCACAACAAGATGTTTCAGACACTACTCCGAAGAGAGCTCCCTAAAGCACAATAAGATGTTTCAGACACTACTCCGAAGAGAGCTCCCTAAAGCACAATAAGATGTTTCAGACACTACTCCGAAGAGAGCTCCCTGAAGCACAACAAGATGTTTCAGACACTACTCCGAAGAGAGCTCCCTGAAGCACAATAAGATGTTTCAGACACTACTCCGAAGAGAACTCTATGAAGCACAACAAGATGTTTCAGACACTACTCCGAAGAGAACTCTATGAAGCACAACAAGATGTTTCAGACACTACCCCAAAGAGAGCTCTATGAAGCACAACAAGATGTTTCAGAAACTACTCCGAAGAGAGCTCCCTGAAGCACAATAAGATGTTTCAGACACTACTCCGGAGAGCTCCCTGAAGCACAACAAAATGTTTCAGAAACTACTCCGAAGAGAACTCTATGAAGCACAACAAGATGTTTCAGACACTACCCCGAAGAGAGCTCTGTGAAGCACAACAAGATGTTTCAGACACTACTCCGAAGAGAGCTCCCTAAAGCACAATAAGATGTTTCAGACACTACTCCGAAGAGAGCTCCCTAAAGCACAATAAGATGTTTCAGACACTACTCCGAAGAGAGCTCCCTGAAGCACAACAAGATGTTTCAGACACCACTCCGAAGAGAGCTCCCTGAAGCACAACAAGATGTTTCAGACACTACCCCGAAGAGAGCTCTATGACGCACAACAAGATGTTTCAGACACTACTCCGAAGAGAGCTCTATGGCGCACAACAAGATGTTTCAGACACTACTCCGGAGAACTCTATGAAGCACATCAAGATGTTTCAGACACTACTCCGGAGAGCTCTATGAAGCACATCAAGATGTTTCAGACACTACTCCGAAGAGAGCTCCCTGAAGCACATCAAGATGTTTCAGACACTACTCGGAAGAGAGCTCCCTGAAGCACATCAAGATGTTTCAGACACTACTCCGAAGAGAGCTCCCTGAAGCACAACAAGATGTTTCAGACACTACTCCGAAGACAGCTCCCTGAAGCACAACAAGATGTTTCAGACACTACTCCGAAGAGAGCTCCCTGAAGCACAATAAGATGTTTCAGACACTACTCCGAAGAGAGCTCCCTGAAGCACAATAAGATGTTTCAGACACTACTCCGAAGAGAGCTCCCTGAAGCACAATAAAATGTTTCAGACACTACTCCGAAGAGAACTCTATGAAGCACAACAAGATGTTTCAGAAACTACTCCGAAGAGAGCTCCCTGAAGCACAATAAGATGTTTCAGACACTACTCCGAAGAGAGCTCCCTGAAGCACAATAAGATGTTTCAGACACTACTCCGAAGAGAACTCTATGAAGCACAACAAGATGTTTCAGACACTACTCTGAAGAGAACTCTATGAAGCACAACAAGATGTTTCAGACACTACCCCAAAGAGAGCTCTATGAAGCACAACAAGATGTTTCAGAAACTACTCCGAAGAGAGCTCCCTGAAGCACAATAAGATGTTTCAGACACTACTCCGGAGAGCTCCCTGAAGCACAACAAGATGTTTCAGAAACTACTCCGAAGAGAGCTCCCTGAAGCACAACAAGATGTTTCAGAAACTACTCCGAAGAGAGCTCCCTAAAGCACAATAAGATGTTTCAGACACTACTCCGGAGAGCTCCCTGAAGCACAACAAGATGTTTCAGACACTACTCCGAAGAGAGCTCCCTGAAGCACATCAAGATGTTTCAGAAATCAAAAGTAGGCAACCTCTCTAAAATTCTCAGGGACAGTTCTCTTATTGCACTTGGTAATGTTTTTAGCGATCCTCATAGCCTCTTTGGTTCTTCGTTGTGACAACAACCAGCGAGGAGATTCTGGAATGAGCCTGAAATGGAAAATATGTTTTTATATTTTTATTATAATAATCAGCTTAATTGTATAGGTTTTACTCAAACCCCTGGACACCACACACTATAGGATCATCAAGGCAGATTGCATTTTTATAAAGTATAATTTTGCATTATAATTTCATAAGTCATGTCACAATGTTTGGTGGCCAGAACAACAACTGTCACCTGTCATCTGTGTGTGTGTGTGTGTGTGTGTGTGTGTGTGTGTGTGTGTGTGTGTGTGTGTGTGTGTGTGTGTGTGTGTGTGTGTGTGTGTGTGTGTGTGTGTGTGTGTGTGTGTGGGTGGGTGTGGGTGTGGGTGTGTGTGTGTGTGTGTGTGTGCGTGCCCTGCGTGCGTGCGTGCGTGCGTGCGTGCGGAAATATTGACATATTACCAAAAGTAAGTGATGAAGATGAAGCAGGGGAGACTCATGGCCAGCTGCAGGGTTTTCCAGGAGGGCAAGAAGTATGCCAAGAGAGGTAGGATGGCCATCCCAGTGGAATAAAAGGTGCGGGACAGCAATGAGACAAACTTCCAGTTGTTTGAGCCAAAGAACTCAATGACTATCAAAGACAAAAACAAGAAAGACCACAATAACAGAAACGTCAAAACAGGAGCCGGTACAGAACGGAGCACAAAACCTCCCATTTCATTCCTCTGAACACTAATATGGACGCTGACTTTCTACCTAAAAACTGGAAGAACTTGTCCTGATTGGTATTTTTAAATCACTGATGAATGATCTTGAGACTGATTCCCTGACCTGTCAATGTTTTTAAATCACTGATGAATGATTATGAGACTGATTCCCTGACCTGTCAATGTTTTTAAATCACTGATGAATGATCTTGAGACTGATTCCCTGACCTGTCAATGTTTTTAATTAGCTGTTTTTGATTTTGTTATACTCTTGTGAATTCTATGGTTTTTACCAGATTACTTGTAGTTTTTCATGTTGTTTGTCTGTAATTCATGTTGTTTGTCTGTATAACGCTCTTGAAAAAGAGATTTTAAATCTCAATGAGCCCTTCCTGGTTAAATAAAGGTTAAATAAAAGAATACATTAAAATAATAATAAAAACCTTGTATGGACTGTGTTCCTGTGTTCCTGTGTTCCTGTGTTCCTATTTTTCTGTGTTCCTGTGTTCCTGTGTTCCTATTTTTCTGTGTTCCTGTGTTCCTGTGTTCCTGTGTTCCTGTGTTCCTGTGTTCCTGTGTTCTGTTTTTGTGTTCCGTGATTTATAATTTTGCATATATTATTAATAAATGTTTACTTTGTAAAAACAATACCCATGTGTTTCAGTGATGTTATGTGTGACTGCATTTCTAGTCAACGAAGAGCAGAGAACACCTCCTTTACATAGCAGTATTTCACATTTAAGGCTGGATTCTGGTGCTTCCATACCAGTCACTGTGATTTCAATAAAGAACTTACTAAACACATAGCTGACTGTCCATGCTCCCTTGCAACAGAAGCCCTGGAGAACTCTGAAGAGCAGCAGCAGGGGGTAAGAGGGTGACAGCATCACAACTATCCCTGACACCTCCAGGCCAAACATAGACAGGATGAAACAGGGCTTCCTTCCAAACCTGTTGGAGGAGGAATGATGAAAGTGTAAGAATGCAACTGACATCATTTAAATGATTAAGTAGCATGTCAGAATAACTACTTTTAAGGAAAGGTAGGCTACTACTGCAGAAAGGCAGTAGTAGCCTACCTAACTGTGTTTTTACTCTGCTGCATAAGGGGAATGATCCCATAATACCCATACAGGTTATATTGACAGTATTTATTTACAGTATATAAACAGCTGCTTTGGTGGCATTTACATTGATTGATGCTATGTATTATTATCATCACAGTGTTGAAACAAAATGCTGGTGTACCTGTCTGCCAAGTATCCAGTGACAAAAGCACCAATGAAGAACCCTCCAGCCAGGGACACCTGAATCAAATCTGCAAGCCATGAATCCTCACACACTAAGGAAAACTGGGATAGATAAAGAAACGAGTAAATACATAGATAACATGATGTATATTGGTGACAAATGCACCTTTTATATTGCTGAGAAAACAGATCCTTGCTCAAGGGGGGGGGAAGTCATGCTTAGTTTAAGATGAAGGAGTGACCCTTCTCACTGATGCTGACATGCTGTCAAATTATCAATGATAAATGTTGCACTTTAACTTTTGTTAGGATATTCAGTAAATGTACCAACCATTGCACTTGCAACAGATTGTAATGAATTCATTCCCGACCCTGACTTGGCTCTAGAAAATGTATCCTTCCTATTTGTTTCTCTGGCAGATAAACACACCCCTTTTAAACAATTCAGAGTGAAAGATAGATCTAACTCTTAGTTTTGTTCTGAGTTATCTGAGCTTATTCAGATGAGAAATCAGGCCTGGGACAAAGACTCTGTAGTGGACTGGTCATTTTTCAGACAATTGAGAAACAGATGTACTATCTCGATTAAAAAAGCTAAATCAAGCTACTTTTAAAGCTCCATCTCTGACTCTGCTAGTGATCCTTCTAAATGTTAGAAAACAGTAAATTGCACTAAAGCGTACAAATTCCTCTCCTTCCCTGCCTAAGCAAGTTTTGTCTGACGCTGGCATCATAACTGAGAAGAATGGGATGAGTGATGCTTTTAATCATCATTTTATCTCAGAAGTATTTTTATTCGAGAGAAACCGTGGTCTAATTGACGTTGGTCAGTCAATCGACTGCTCTTCCCACTCCCAGCCTCTAGCTGACTTGTCGGTTAACACATCAACTTCTAGTGAATCTTTGTTTTCATTTCAGCAATTTACTATTTGTGATGTGCTAGATGTCGTGCTTGTGACTGATGTATAAAAAAAATCAATTTGATCCGATATGCTTGATCCATTTTCGCTGCAGCTCTCTGCCCCCCTCATTGCTGAACCATTAACCCATTTATGATTTTTTAAATATTTTTTTGTATTTATTATGGGTCCTTGGCAAAAAAAATGATGACTGCCTTGGCAAAAACAATGATGACTGCCTTGGCAAAAACAATGATGACTGCCTTGGCAAAAACAATGATGACTGCCTTGGCAAAAACGTATGTTGACAGAGCTCCATTGTTCCTCTGTGGAGATGGGAGAAGCGTCCAGAAGGACAACCATCTCTACAGCACTCCACCAATCAGGCCTTTATAGTAGAGTGGCCTATGCATTTGTAATCGTGTGTATAGTGTATATGTTAACATGTGTGTGTATAGTGTGTATGTTATCGCTTGTGTGTATGCAAGTGTCTGTGTCTATGTTATCTTTCAAATCTATTCTTTCTAAATGTACACCAGTCAAGTTTTGGACCAGGTCATAGCACTATCTCTGCTGCAGCCCTAGTTATAAATGATGTGCTTAATTGTATGGATAAAGGGCAACATTCTGCTGCCCTCTTCCTTGACCAGCCAAAGGCTTTGGATACTGATGATCACTCACTGCTAATTCAGAGGCATTTCTTAATTGGCCTAGACCAGGCTGCATGTAACTGGCTAATAAATTACTTGACAGACAGAACTCAATGCATATCTACTGATGGTGGTAAATCAGGTTTTCTGGGTATTACAAAAGGTTTGGGTCCTTTACTTTTTAGTCTGTAAAAAAAAAAAATGTGTGCAACTTCCAGCACGTGTTGACTGTGAACACTGAGGCAGTACCCGCTTTAAGTTACCGTTTTAACAGCTAACAAGTAGGCTACCGTGGCTATTTGATCGTAATGTAGGCAAACCAGACTGGACTACCATCAAAAACTATAGAGAAAATGCATTCCATAATATTTTAACATGGAAATAGCTGTTCTATCATTCAGCCTACAGTAGCAGCCAGTGTGTGGTATCCATGAGACTTTTGAAAAAGATATGCAGGGCTTGACATAAACCTGTTTATACACTTGTCCTTTAGATAACGAGGTGACAGAAAATGTTGTTGTGTTGTTTGATGGAAGAAACCACAAGTATTACAGAGAACAAGACAAATTATTCTACCCTCTGCCTATTGGCTACTTAGTTTATTCAAGCCTGTTCCAAAATACAACACTGCCCCTTTAAGACAAAAAATATATATTCACCTGTACTGCTTTTCAAAGATGTCTAGAAATGCACATGTTTTGTGCTCTTGAAGGAAGCAATCACTTCCATTCATGACTACAAATTATATACAACTGAGCTAATAACTCACTAACTAGCAAAGGATATGAACAAAATGTGCACATGTGGCTACATGCAGCTCTCTCTTTGATCTCATGACAAGCGCATCTACCTGCGACCGCTCCTGCTGTACAAGTAAAAGACACAGATCCATATATGGCAATGGACTATTTGCATAAAGGCCTACTGCAGCGCTGATTGGTTATTCCGCACGAGTCTGTGCACAGTACAACTGAGTCAGGTGCAATAGAATCCAACTCTGATGCGTTCTGCCTACAACAAAATATCTTGCATAGTTCGTTTTGTTTCGGTATGTTGCATTGAAAGAGAGGTTCATATTTTGTTGATTCGATCACAATTGTCACAGTTAAGAGAAACGTCGATAGTCTTAACTAACAGGGAAAACTCTAGAAAGTTGAGTGAAATTCAATCTGGTGCTTCTCTCTGTGGAGTGATATTTATTCTGTGCTCTGCACGGCAGTCCAAGGGGAGCTGCACGGCAGTCTCGGTGCAGTAGTACTACATTAGTGAATATAGGTCTAGAGCACCATAAAAACAGTTCTAATGATTTGAGCATATGTACTTTGGATGGTGTCCATATTGATCATGTCCCTGGATAGATGAAAAGCTGTCTTTTAAAAAGCATATTGAGGGGTTAATAGAATATGACTTAAGTAAAAGTGAAAGTCACCCAGTAAATAAGTCTAAAATGATTTGGTTTTAAATATACTTAAAAATATTTTTCTATAGAAATAGGTTCTGCCTCTCGATAAGTAGTAGAAAGCAGGTTATTCAGTCAAAGTTCCTATCTGTCCAAGACTACGACGACAGCATTTATCACAGGAGGTTGGTGGCACGTTCATTTGTGAGGACGGGCTCGTGGTAATGGCTGAAGCGAAATTATAAGAATGGTATCAAACACACGGTTGCCATTCCATTTGCGACGTTCCAGGCATTATTATGAGCCATCCTCCCCTCATCCTCCTCCACTGTCATTTATATGAACACAGCTGCTACTTCATTAAAGCTGTTAGATCCCTCTTTGATGTCGTGTAGGTTGATACATTGCTATGTTTTCCTTTACAAAAAAAATCCCACTGTACCTAACATCATCACTAAACTTTAGACATACAAGTTACCACCCCTGTTCTCAGAGATGGATAACTCTGGAAATTCCTTTGGTCTCTACTGAGTTCGGTAAATCAGCTTTCAGTTCTTGCATCATAATTGAGGAACAATCTTCAAAATGTCCTGAAATTTGCTGTTTTGATGCCTATAGGTCAATTCAGAAGGCTGATTGAGGACCTTTTTACTGATTAATATCTTTGTTTTTTATGACTATGTTTTTCTTTCTGCTTGCATTTTGTATTTAAATTGATGTGTGTATTTTCTGTAATTTAGTTCAGGGCTCATCTGTAAAATATACATTTCATCTCACTATGACTCCCTGATAAAATGAAGGTTAAATAAAAAGGAATTAATTAATTCATTCGTTCAATTATTTCTTAGTAGAATTTGAGCTCCTGAACTTCCAGACACAGCGGGGTTTTTTGAAGACCAAATTTACTTCTGAAACGATAGTAGTGCGAGACGGATCAAACACCCAGCCGCTATCGCACGCGACTACCGGTAACTGGGTGAGATTAGAAATCAAGGGCCAGTCGATGAGGTCACTGCAGTTGCTCTGGCTGCCGTTCCAGAACTTCCAGGCCACATCGAACCTCTGGCAGCGACTGTAGGTGCCCAATGCGCCCTGTCCCGACTCATCCAACAGCGGGACGGTGAGTCTTGTCTGTCCAGTCACATTCGTCCTGGATGTGCTCTGTCCCGGAGGTCCGGCACCAGTGCACGGGAGTGTTCCCCAAGAACACGACTCCTACGAGGACTAACGCGAAGGTCAGCACCGGCAGAGACCCGAGGACAGTGATTCTCCTTTGGTATGGTCCGTATTCTCCGATGTGGACGAGCAGGTCATCTAAATTCGGCATTGTTTTATTTCTTTATCTTGGGTTGACAGATGTCACTGGTGGCGAGGAGGGCTCATCATCCTTTTAAAGAGAGGGTCAAGTAATTTGACAAGGCACTTCTTTTGTTCAAGTCAATCATTTGGTTAGGTTAACTCCATGCGTAATTGTACCTTACTACAGATGTAGAATCTTAATTTGATCACTCTGTTGCTGCTGATAATTGTCCTGCACAGCAGGAAATGCAAACTTGTAGTGTATTCAATGTTTAAAAATGCTTTTAAAGTTTGTAATTTCAACTTTGAAATGTCAGACTTGATTTGCCCTAACAAAATGTTAACAACCCGTAAAAAAACAACAACATTTAATTATATTAATTCACATTTCCTTTTTCTTCAGGATCATTTTCCTGCTGTAGCAAACTGGCTCAAATTAAGATCCTACATATGTAGAAGTAGAGGTGGGGCTAGTCTAGAGACTTGTTCAAAGTCCCTCAAAGAGAAGGAGAAGACACTCAAGAAAGGGGCTTCATGATCTAAGCAGAACTGTGGGCTCAGTAGGCTAATGTAAATTGAACTTGATGTGTACAGATGTATGATCTTAACTTGATCACCCTGTTGCAGAACTTTTCTGCAGTGCAAGAAATGTAAAACTCGTAGTGTATTTGAGATTTTTTTTAAAGATTCTGCAGGTTGTAATTTACACTTAGAAATGTCAGACTTGATTTTCCCCAACATAAATGTACATTAATTACAATCCACATAATAATCCTAATGTCCTGTTGCTACATTATTATTTTCCTGCTGTAGCAAACTGGCTCAAATTAAGATCCTACATCTGTATAGGTTGACAGTCTGAAGTATTTCTGCCTGTAGTGCTCTGCCCATACACTGTACACTATGCAACATATATATGCAACATATTGCATTTAGCCTATATAACATGCCATATGTAACATGAACATTTTACAATATTATGTGACAGAAATTATACAATAACGAGTTGAACATCAAATGAAAGTAAACATATTCAGAGTCTAAAAATAATGCAGACTACAATATCCCCTCAGACTTATTTATTTCATAAAATAATTTTATTGAACAACTGACTAAATGTCACAACTTTTTTTAATTCAATGTGTAAAGCATGACAAGATAACTCACAAGAGTCCATTCGAAGCATTCAAAGGCTGTTTCAATAGGTAATCTATACTATTTTTTTTGTTCTTTTTTAATCCCCCTTCCACGCAGGAGGCCTGTTGTCTTTTGGTAGGCCATCACTGTAAATAAGAATTTGTTCTTAACTGACTTGGCTAGTTAAATAAAGGTTAAAAAATAAAAAATTTAAACTAATTAAAAATCTATCTCGTCTGTCCAGTTGCGCAACATTTCAAGAGAGATACGGACAGCTTGTTTATTTTCCTAACTTGGCCTTGAGTACCGGGGCACGGGACATAATAATAAGACAATCACAAGTCAATACATAACTGTTTTGAGGATTTGTACAGAATGTGAGAAGAATGTGAGATTGAATACAAATAAATGCCCCCCAAAAAATCCCCTTGAAGTTCATTTCCTTTTTGTCTTTCCTACACACTGCGTTGTCATGGTACCGAAACAAAACAAGGAACAATATTCCAGGATGATATTACATTTCTTTATTCGACAAGGACAAACCTCGCATGTTTACAAATGACACCCTATTCCCACATTAAATAGGTAATAAGGTGCCTGGTCAAAACTAGTGCACTAGGCTATAGGGAATAGTGTGACATTTGAGACAGCCCCTGTAGATAACATGGACGTTCAAATGAGACCTTGTCCTCATATGAAGCTATGTGTTACCCATCTGGATGTAATAAACAGGACTCTTCATTTTGCATGACAGACCATACATGGGTCACTGCTCTTCAGCAGAGTTGCCCTTTTACTACATCTGGCTTTAATGGTCACAACTGTTATTAAAGTCTAAGTTTTATAACTTCTAGATCTTCTTTACATTAAAGGCAATAAAAGATCTGAGGACTCATTTTGAAAGTTGTGTGCTTTGACATATTTCAGATTCACTGAATTCACATTCTTTAAGATACAGCTGTCTTGAATATATCGTAAAGAATAGCGTGTCACTGTAACATGCCCAGGTATACTGCTCATCATAATACAATGTTTTATTAGTATTTTATACATAATGATCACTAGACAAAAAAAAGATACTAAAGAACTACCTAGAAATAATTGACCCAGGTTATCCGTAAACTACCTAGAAATAATTGACCCAGGTTATCCGTAAACTACCTAGAAATAATTGACCCAGGTTATCCGTAAACTACCTAGAAATAATTGACCCAGGTTATCCGTAAACTACCTAGAAATAATTGACCCAGGTTATCCGTAAACTACCTAGAAATAATTGACCCAGGTTATCCGTAAACTACCTAGAAATAATTGACCCAGGTTATCCGTAAACTACCTAGAAATAATTGACCCAGGTTATCCGTAAACTACCTAGAAATAATTGACCCAGGTTATCCGTAAACTACCTAGAAATAATTGACCCAGGTTATCCGTAAACTACCTAGAAATAATTGACCCAGGTTATCCGTAAACTACCTAGAAATAATTGACCCAGGTTATCCGTAAACTACCTAGAAATAATTGACCCAGGTTATCCGTAAACTACCTAGAAATAATTGACCCAGGTTATCCGTAATCATGATCTAACCAACAACAATCAAAACTGTGCCTCATGTCTGCACCTTTATGTACCATAGTAGGTACAGTAGAAGAACCAAGCTCAAAAGTAGAGCATGGGTACATGACTGACATCTACGGCATCCAAAACACTTTCAAAAAGGTATACAACAGCTAGCAATTAATGATAACAAATGCAATTTACCAAGATTTTATCTATTTCTTTTGGGGGGGGGGGGTTAATAAGTCAAACCTTTTTGTGTGTTACAGCCTTTTTTTCTCACCTATTATACACACAATAACCCATAATGACAAAGTGAAAACATGTTTTTCAATTTTTTTCACATTTATTGAAAATAAAATACAGAAATATCGAATTTACATAAGTATTCACATGCCTGAGTCAAAACTTGTTAGAGTCACCTTTGCAGTGATTACAGCTGTGAGTCTTTATGGGTAGGTCTTCAGAGCTTTGCACACCTAGATTGTACAACACTTGCCCATTATTCTTTAGAAAATTCTTCAAATCTGTCAAGTTGGTTGATGATCATTGCTAGACAGCCCTTTTCAAAACTTGCCATAGATTTTCAAGCAGATTTAAGTCAAAACTGTAACTCGGCCACTCAGGAACATTTACTGTCTTCTCGGTAAGCAACTCCAGTGTAGATTTGGCCTTGTGTTTTAGGTTATTGTCCTGCTGAAAGGTGAATTAATCTCCCAGTGTCTGGTGGAAAGCACACTGAACAAGGTTTTGCCTGTGCCTAGGTCCATTCCGTTGAACTTTTATCCTAAAAAACCCCAGTACTTATCGATTACAAGCATACCCATAACATAATGCAGCCACCACTATGCTTGAAAATATGGAGAGTGGTACTCCGTAATGTCACGCCCTGACCTTAGAGAGCCGTTTTATTGATCTATTTGGTTAGGTAAGGGTGTGATGTGGGGTGGGCATTCTATGTTTTGTTTTCTATGTTTCTTTATTTCTATGTTTTGGCCGGGTATGGTTCTCATTCAGGGACAGCTGTCTATCGTTGTCTCTGATTGGTTTGGTCAGGGTGTGATATGGGGTGGGCATTCTATGTTTTGTTTTCTATGTTTCTTTATTTCTATGTTTTGGCCGGGTATGGTTCTCAATCAGGGACAGCTGTCTATCATTGTCTCTGATTGGGAATCATACTTAGGTAGCCCTTTTTCCCTAATTTCAGGTTGGGTAGTTATCTTTGTTAGTGTAACTATAGCCCTGTAAGCTTCACGGTTGTTTTTCATTTCTTGTTTTGTTGGCGACATTTTAATAAAAGACCACGCTGCACCTTGGTCTCCTTCCGACGATGGCCGCGACACGTAATGTGTTGTATTGAATTTGCCCCAAACATCAAATGTTGTATTCAGGACAACAACAAAAATGATTGCTTTGCGCCATTTTTTTGCAGTATTACTTTAGTACCTTGTTGCAAACAGGATGCATTTTTTGTAATATTTTTATTCTGTACAGGCTTCCTTCTATTCACTGTCAATTAGGTTAGTGTTGTGGAGTAACTAGAATGTTTTTGATCCATCCTCAATTATGGCCTATCACAGCCATTAAACTCTGAAACTTTTTTTAAGTCCCCTTTGGCCTCATGGTGAAATCCCTGAATGGTTTCTTTCCTCTCTGGCAACTGAGTTAGGAAGGACACCTGTATCTTGTAGTGACTGGCGGTATTGATACACCATCCAAAGTGTTATTATTAACTTCACTATGCTCCAAGGGATATTCAATATAAGCTTTTTTTGTTTTTTAAACCATCTACCAATAGGCGCCCTTCTTTGTGAGCCATTGGAAAAACTCCTTGGTGTTAGTGGTTGAATCTGTGACTCAAGACATTTCAACTTTTCCTAGTTTATTAATTGTAGAAAAAAAAAAAAAAACATAATTCCACTTTGACATTATGAGGTATTGTGTTAGGCCCGTGACAAAAACATCTCAATGTTATCCATTTTAAATTCAGGCTGGAACACATCAAAATGTGAAAATAGTCCATGTGTGTAAATACTTTCTGAAGGCGCTGTAAAAGACTGTTAGACCATGTGAGATTTGGTTCTCGCTTCTGAGATTAGTTTAGCTAGGTACTGTAGTCTCCTAACAGCTGCTGTTCTTCTCTGGCACTGGAGACTATGGTCCAGGGGTATTCAAATCTTACTCTACAAGTACTGCTCTTCTACCTCGATAATTAATTGCGCCCACCTGGTGTCTCAGGTCTAAATCAGTCCCTTATTCAAGGGGAAGAATTTAAAAAAGCAGTGAACTGGCTTCAATGTCCTTGGGACGTCACAAAATGTTTGCCTTATTAATCAGTCGTCAGGACATTTCGTCATGGTATGCTGGAGGTTTTGTCTGGTTCCCGGTTGTTCCTGGGGATGTCCCCAATTAAGTTTTTAGGACATTCTTGGGATGTTGTCTCATGGTCCCCTAAAGGCCTCTTGAACGTTCTTGGGACCTTGTGTCATGGTCCTCTGGAGGTTTTTTGTCTAGTTCCTGGTTTGTTCCGGGGACGTCACCTGATTGTCGCAAAAAAATATTCTCCCCACCCAAAAAGTACTGACCCAGGACACGTGCGCCCTAGTTTCATTACACATCACCCCTTGTTACTGTTGCCAAGGACAACAAGACCCTGAATGCTGAACCACTGATCCAATCAGATCTCTTTGTCTTTGGGCAACACTAGGGACACACACACAGTGCTTTTAACATAGTGTTTTCAATTTACAAATATGACCAACTTTGACTACATTGTGTATGTTTATTCATAAAGTAATGATTATTCCACATGTTCTAACCTGGTATTTGAACTCATATCCTCTTGTTTCATGGCATTCTAATCTCCTTGCTATACCACCTTGTTTGTACTGAAGACTGATTTCATCTGTAGGCTTATCCCTACACTTTGCACTTCAATGTAACTATCATCTTTGTTAAAAAATACACGGAAGAAAAACTATTATATTTATCTTATCGATTCAGGAGTAAGATTAAAACAGAATAATATACAGTACCCCAACAGCATACTTTAAAAAATCTAGACAAGTCAGTTAAGAATACATTTTTATTTACAATGATGGCCTACCACGGCCAAACCCTAACGACGCTGGGCCAATTGTGTGCCACCCTATGGGACTCCCATAGGGATCACAGCTGGTTGTGATAGAGCCTGGAATCTAACCAGGGTCTGTCTATAGGGCTGTCATTATGTACTACAGATCTGTCTATAGGACTGTCAGTACGTCCTCTACAGCAGGTCTGTCTATAGGACTGTCCATATGTCCTCTACAGCAGGTCTGTCTCTAGGGCTGTCAGTATGTACAGCAGGTCTGTCTAAAAGACTGTCCAAATGTCCTCTACAGCAGGTCTGTCTTTAGGGCTGTCAGTACGTCCACTACTCCCGGTCTGTCTATAGGGCTGTCAGTATGTACTGCAGGTCTGCCTATAGGACTGTCAGTATGTACTGCAGGTCTGTCTATAGGACAGTCAGTATGTACTGCAGGTCTGTCTATAGGACTGTCAGTATGTACTGCAGGTCTGTCTATAAGACTGTCAGTATGTACTGCAGGTCTGTCTATAGGACTGTCAGTATGTACTGCAGGTCTGTCTATAGGACTGTCAGTATGTACTGCAGGTCTGTCTATAGGACTGTCAGTATGTACTGCAGGTCTGTCTATAGGGCTGTCAGTTTCTCTACAGCAGGTCTGTCTATAGGGCTGTCAGTATGTACTGCAGGTCTGTCTATAGGACTGTCAGTATGTACTGCAGGTCTGTCTATAGGACTGTCAGTATGTACTGCAGGTCTGTCTATAGGGCTGTCAGTTTCTCTACAGCAGGTCTGTCTATAGGGCTGTCAGTATGTACTGCAGGTCTGTCTATAGTACTGTCAGTATGTACTGCAGGTTTGTTTATAGGGCTGTTAGTATGATCTAAACAGCAGGTTTTGCACACACCTACTCATTCAACGGTTTTTCTTTACTTTTACTATTTTCTACATTGTATAATAATAGTGAAGACATCAAAACTATGAAATAACACATATGGAATCATGTAGTAACCAAAAAAGTGTTGAACAAATCGAAACTTATTTTATATTTGAGATTCTTCAAAGTAGCCACCATTTGCCTTGATGTCAGTTTTGCACAGTCTTGGCATTCTCTCAACCAGTTTCATGAGGTAATCATCTGGAATGCAATTAAATTAACAAGTGTGCCTTCTTAAAAGTTAATTTGTGGAATTTCTTTCCTTCTTAAAGCGTTTGAGCCAATCATTTGTGTTGTGACAAGGTAAGGGTGGTATAGAGAAGATAGCCCTATTTGGTAACAGACCAAGTCCATGTTATGGCAAGAAAAGCTCAAATAAGCAAAGAGAAATGACAGTCCATCATTACTTTAAGAAATGAAGGTCAGTCAATACGGAACATTTCAAGAACTTTGAACATTATGATAAAACTGTCTCTCATGAGGACCGCCACAGGAAAGGAAGACCCAGAGTTACCTCTGCTGCAGAGGATAAGTTCATTAGAGGTACCAGCCTCAGAAATTGCAGCCCAAATAAATGCTTCACAGAGTTCAAGTAACAGACACATCTCAACATCAACTGTTAAGAGGAGACTGCGTGAATCAGGCCTTCATGGTCGAATTGCTGAAAATAAACCAATAAGAAGAAGATACTTGCTTGGGCCAAGAAACACGAGCAATGGAAATTAGACTGGTGGAAATCTGTCCTTTGGTCTGATGAGTCCAAATTTGAGATTTTTGGTTCCAACCGTCATGTCTTTGTGAGAGGCAAAATAGGTGAATGGGTGATCTCCGCATGTGTGGTTCCCACTGTGAAACTTGGAAAAGGAGGTGTGATGGTGATTTATTTAGAATTCAAGGCACACTTAACCAGCATGGCTACCACAGCATGCTGCAACGATATGCCATCCCATCTGGTTTGCGCTTAGTGGGACTATCATTTGTTTTTCAACAGGACAATGACCCAACACACCTCCAGGCTGTGTAAGGGCTATTTGACCAAGGAGAGTGATGGAGTGCTGCATCAGATGACTTGGCCTCCACAATCCCCCGACGTCAACCCAATTGAGATGATTTGGGATGAGTTGGACCGCAGAATGAAGGAAAAGCAGCCAACAAGTGCTCAGCATATGTGGGAACTCCTTCAAGACTGTTGGAAAAGCATTCCAGGTGAAGCTGGTTGAGAGAATGCCAAGAGTGTGCAAAGCTGTCATCAAGGCAAAGGGTGGCTACTTTGAAGAATCTCAAATCTCAAATATATTTTTTATTTGTTTAACACTTTTTTGGTTATTACTACATGATTCCATGTTGTTTCATAGTTTTGATGTCTTCACTATTATTCTACAATGTAGAACATTTAAAAAAAATAAAGAATAACACTTGAATGAGTAGGTGTGTCCAAACTTCTGACTGGTACTGTATATCAGCCTACTCCCAGCTGGATAAAGTCCTCAACCACATTCTGCATTTCCTTACATGTAGAGAGAGATAGAGAGCAATAACAGTAGATCATCTGTGTAACTTCTGTGTGTGCTGTTCAAAGGTTAATATAATGTGATGAATGAGATAAAGTTGATTATTACTACATGCATTGGCTCTAATAAAGTGGATCTCACAAAGGTGTTTACATTCAAAGTTAATGGTTCTCATTAGGAAAGGTAGCTATGCTAGATGTCTTACTGGTAGTTTCTCGTCCATAGTTCCTCAGCTTCCTTTTTCTTGTTCACAAAGAGGCTGGTGGTGAATAATAATCAATGTATTTTATTGTTTGTAAACATATCTGGTAATCACGTACAATAATAATAATTTAATCGATGTAGGCTAGAAGCTGCATCACCAGTGCCTGAAAGACTGGGCTTTAATTTAGTATCAGCACACAAGTGAATATAAATGATTTATGAATGGACAAGAACACGTTTTTATTGTTTATTGTTAAAAATTCCATTCAAACAAGTTATGATCACATGGTCTCCATCTCTGATTGTAACTTACTGTAACTACACCGACCCTAGTCTAGTCAACTGACTCCATATCCCTATCTCTCTGCTCCTGGGCTTCGTCTTCTTCAGCTGCTGCGGCAGAAGAAGAAGATGGGCTGGTGGTTTCCTCTGTCGTCTTTTCTCCGTTACACCCCTCTGTGTGATTCTTCTCTGGGGCCTTGGTTTCCTCGTTACTGGCCTCTGGGGCCTCAGTGTGTCCATGTGGCTCTGTGGTGGTCTCCTCCTCTTCCTCGTTGTCAAAGAATTCAGGCGGCACGACGTTGGAAAGGGTGAAGGACATTTGAATCTCCTGTAGACGGGCCTTCTGGGCTTTCAGGTCAGCCAGCTCTCTGGTCAGGGGGGTTGCAGGAGCGGGATTTTCAGTAGCAGGAGTTACGACTGCGGGGGTCTCTATAAGAATAGGGGTTACGACTGCGGGGGTCTCTATAGGAGCAGGGGTTTCAGGAGCAGGGGGTTCAGTAGCCCTGGGTTTTTCAGAGGGTGTCTCACTGGGCTTTTCAGTAGCAGGTACCCCTGGATTCTCCTTCTCTTTTGTCTCCACTACACTGGTGACAGCCGCTGGATTGGCCTCCTGGAGCTTATGAGAGAGACTGTTCCTCTCCTCCTGCAGTGCCCGGCACAGTTTCTCCAGCTTCTGAGTCTTCAAGGTGAACAGCTCAAACTCCTTCTCCTTCAAGGTTTTCTGAATGGGGTAAAAAGATACAGGGTGAGATTCGTCAAGATAAATCACAGCCATCATCCCAAATGTCCTTCTATTCCCTATGTGGTGTCTATAGCCAATAGGGCTATGGTCAAGAGTAGTGCACTGCACGAGGGAATAGGGTGCCATTTGGTACGCAAACACTATCTCCACCATGAGTCAAAGACGATCTACAGTCATATTTAAGTCTTTGTTGCTTGTTTGTCTTTCATTGGGGTGGCAGGGTAGCCTAGTGGTTAGAGCATTGGACTAGTAACTGAAAGGTTGCAAGTTCAAATCCCTGAGCTGAAAAGGTACAAAATCTGTCATTCTGCCCCTGAACAGGCAGTTAACCCACTGTTCCTAGGCCGTCATTGAAAATAAGAATTTGTTCTTAACTGACTTGCCTGGTTAAATACATTTAAAAAAATATGTCTTTGATAGAGGGGGAATATAAAAGCGCACTGGGTAATGGATGAAACATGTATGGTATCTTACGTCTGTGAGCATGTCGATAAGAGCTTTGTTGCAGCCCTCGAAACGGCTTTTCCATTGGATAGACTCCTTCTCCAGCTTCCTCATCTTCTTGGACATCTACAAGACAAAAAAAAAGACAGTTCAATTGAAAAGTAAGGGATAATCAACAAGGGGCTATGCGCTCTATGGAAAATAATGAACGACGTGGAAGGTATGTTCCACGACACGCTTGCAGAGTTCAACCAAACTTCCACAGAGTTGTATTATTTTCTAGAGAACGCATAGAGCCCAGAGTTGATTATCGCTGTTATACAATGGCTATAATTGAACACATTTGCCGCTAGAAATGTGTTCATTTGCAGGTAGAAATCTGTTAAACATCAACTGAAATAGCTCGCAAGTTTACTAGATATGACAGTAACTGTCAGCTGCCTTGGTTACCGAACAAACAGACTTGCTAGTTTAGCTAAACTAAACCAGCTGTCCTAGCTTGCTATTATGAATATCGAATTCGACAATGCCAATAATGTTTTCAATTCGACTTTTGCTTTCAAAAGCAGCTCAAACAAAGAACATGTAAGAATGAACTATTAGCCACCTACCGTGCATCTACCCTGCTTTATTTAAGAAATAAGGCAGGGGGGGGGGGGTATTGATCATATACCACAAAGCCATGAGGTGTCTTATTGCTATTATAAACTGGTTACCAACCTATTTAGAGAAGTAAAAAATAAATGCTTTGTCATACCTGTGGTATACTGTCTGATATACCACGCTGCTTTCCAGCCTCTGGATCTGACATATACAGACCCAGATTCGATCCCAGGCTGTGTCGCAGCCGGCTGTGACCGGGAGACCCATGAGGCGGCGCACAAATGGCCCAGCGTCATCCGGCTTAGGGGAGGGTTTGGCCTGCCAGGATGTCCTTGTCCCATTGTGCTCTAGTGACTCCTTATGGTGAGCCTGGTGCATGCATGCTGACTTCGGTCAACAACAGTTGTACGGTGTTTCCTCCAACACATTGGTGCAGGCTGGCTTCCGGGTTTAGCGAGCAGTGTGTCAAGAAGCAGTGCGGCTTGGCAGGGTCATGTTTTGGAGGCTCTCGTGGCTCTTGACCTTTGCCTCTCCCGAGTCCGTAGGGGAGTTGCAGCGATGGCACAAGACTGTAACTACCAATTGGATATTTTTTTAATTAAGAAAACACATTCCAGCCGGTGTCTATTCCACAAGTTACCACCGGCTATATCTATGATGTTAAAATGTCTATTTACAATCCACTGTCTCATCAGCCCAGCCAGGGAAATTATAAACTTGATCTCCACTATAAAAAGCATCTAGACATTATCTCACATTTCTTTTAGACTAACATTTAGTTTTCAACAGTGGAAATTTGTATAAACCTTGGTGTCTGTCTCTCCGACTTTTGCAACATTGTTTCAATATTCAAATTTGATCTCCAGTTGCCCCATAGTAATGAACGTGTCGGGACGAGACAGACAGGCAGGCAGCGTTTCTCAGCCAGTCAAAATCATGAATCAGCTGGCATCATTTATGGATATATACAAAGAAATGTTAATTGAAAAAAGGTTTAACAAAACCAAGTGCAGCTAGTTTGCAGTCTTTCCAGCTTCAGTTCGAAGTGATTGTGTTAGCTGTGTTGTTGGCTAGCTCCCCTGAACAACAGTGATTGTGTTAGCTGTGTTGTTGGCTAGCTCCCCTGAACAACAGTGATTGTGTTAGCTGTGTTGTTGGCTAGCTCCCCTGAACAACAGTGATTGTGTTAGCTGTGTTGTTGGCTAGCTCCCCTGAACAAGACAAGTGTGCAGATTTTCTATGCCACCCGAAATCGCACCTCATTAGGTCATTATTATGGATGTACCCAAATAAATGTCACTAGAAAACAGCTTAAACAAATGCAAATGCAGCTACTTAGCTTTTTTCTGGCTGTACTTTTTTTACGTGACTGTAAGTAGCTAGCAAGCAAGGGAAGAGAACGTTGCCAGCCAGTATGGCAATGTAACATTTAGAACCAACGACTGGGTCCCGTCCATAGATACAGAACAAAAAGACTGAACGACTGGGTCGTGTCTCTGGCAACCGTACCAATAGAACGAACGAACAGCCGGCTTTGGTAACAACCTTACATTTGTGAGTCGGGACTATATCTTTTGATTGAAATAGTATGAATAAATACATTAAAATAAAGTTTTTTATGAAAATATGTCAATTATTATTTGAATATGTTGGTAACCCGTTGCATGAAAGTGATAATGCCCACAAAGCCGGTGTTTGGAAGATATATTGGCACAGTTTGCTCTAACAACACCCATGCCAATATCCTCCAAACACCAGCTTCTCGGACATTGTCACTTCAATAATGCAAGCTCTAGAATGCCCTTAGAGCCAATCAGATATTAGTATTCAACAATGCCATGGTATAAATACATGGAATGTATTTGTGCCATGGCAACACCATTGGTGTCATAAGATTATACATAAGGTCATCACTATAGGAGATATACTGAGAGTAAGCCTTTGGCTACCTTCTCCATGTCCTGTCTGAAGCTGGCGTACACTCCATTGCTCTTTGACACCGTCCCCTGGATTTCATCAAACTTTTCGGAGTACATGGAAATCTGGAGGGAGAAATGAGAAAGTTAAGTGTGTGCAGCAGTATGTAAAAGAGAGAGAGAGAGGGTAGGGGATACAGACAGAGAGAAAGAGGGGAGAGAGAGAGAGGATAGGGGAGACAGACAGAGAGAGAAAGAGGGGAGAGAGAGAGAGGGTAGGGGAGACAGACAGAGAGAGAAAGAGGGGGGAGAGAGGGTAGGGGAGACAAACAGAGAGAAAGAGGAGAGAGAGAGAGAGGGAAGACAGACAGAGATAAAGAAACCGTCTCCATTTACCTGGGCCTGCATCCCTTCCTCTTGTTCTTTCAGAATCTGCACCTTCACCTGCGACCGTGCAGCCTTATTTATCAACTTAAAAAAATGTCAAATGAAAATATATCAGTTGTGAATTCTTTGCCTTGTCACTGAATAACATTTTTCCATTATGTTTTTTCATGTGTGTAGCTTATTCCATGCACTGATCTTCAATAATAGACAGCATATGAATACACTGTATGTGATGAAACGCTTCTCAGAGTCAATATGACCTGAAAATAAAATATTTTTAAATTGTGTAAAAATCTATTAAATCAGTCAAGTGCTGCAAGATGCTAACTTACGTGGTCTTTCTCTCGCTTGTGCTTCTCCTCTCCCGCTGCAATGATCATGTTTGCCTGTTCAAGTTTAGTTTCCAACAGCTTCTGCTGCAGGTCTCTATGTTTAAACACCTTTTCCAGGTTCTGTGAGGTAACAAGAGGTCGATTGGGTCACTTTCACTGAGACAAACACTACATGTTTTACACAGCGTTTCCACAGGTAAAGAGTGGCAATGGCTGGTTTGTATCATTGGTGTATTCCTAGTGGTAATATTTTTGCTTGAAATGTGAACTTTGACATCCCATAACCCGAGCCAAGCTCATCAGACACTAACAATAATGAGAAATGAGACAAATGAACCACTGAGCATGCCCTTGACTCAAGGAGGTGCAAGCTTATATTGTCACACAGTGACCCCTATTGTTGCATGGGCTTGTTGTGTTCAATCATGATGAGTTTCTATCTCAGTTGAGTATTGGATTGATTATAAGTGTGTGAAATGTGTGTGATGTAAAATTGTGTGTGATGTGAAGTGTGTGTGATGGATGTTAGAAAAAGACACAAATGTTGTGTACAATTTAATACTAACATTGTAACATTAGTTTTATTTTAAAGCATCTTTGAGATTATCATTGTAATGAAAAACACTATTTAAAATACATGTGTGATTGTGTGTTAATAGACAGTACCAGTCAAACGTTTGGACGCACTTACACATTCAAGTTTTTTTTGTGTGTTTAAAAAAAAACTATGTTTCTACATTGTAGAATAATATGAGATTCTTCAAAGTAGCCACCATTTGCCTTGATGACAGCTTTGCACACTCTTGGCATTCTCTCAACCAGCTTCATGAGGTAGTCACCTGGAATGCATTTAAATTAACAGGTGTGCCTTTTTAAGTTCATTTGTGGAATTTCTTTCCTTCCCAATGCATTGAGCCAATCAGTTGTGTTGTGACAAGGTAGGGGTGATATACAGAAGATAGCCCTATTTGGTAAAAGCAAAGAGAAAAGACAGTCCATCATTACTTGAAGACATGAAGGTCAGTCAATGCAGAAAATTTAAAGAACTTTTAAAGTTTCTTCAAGTGCAGTCGCAAAAATCATCAAGCTCTATGATGAAACTGGCTCTAATGAGGACCGCCACAGGAAAGGAAGACCCAGAGTTACCTCTGCTGCAGAGGATAAGTTCATTAGAGTTACCAGCCTCAGAAATTGCAGCCCAAATAAATGCTTCAGAGTTCAAGTAACAGACACATCTCAACATCAACTGTTCAGAGAAGCCTGCTTGAATCAGGCCTTCGTGGTTGAATTGCTGCAAAGAAACCACTACTAAAGGACACCCATAAGAATAATAGACTTGCTTGGGCCAAGAAACACAAGCAATGGACATTAGACAGGTGGAAATCTGTCCTTTGGTCTGATGAGTCCAAATTTGAGATTTTTGGTTCCAACCGCCGTGTCTTTGTGAGATGCAGAGTAGGTGAACAGATGATCTCTGCATGTGTGTTTCCCACCGTGAAGCATGGAGGGGGAGGTGTGATGTGTGGGGGTGTTTTGCTGGTGACACTGTCAGTGATTTATTTAGAATTCAAGGTACACTTAACCAGCATGGCTACCACAGCATTCTACAGCGATACACCATTCCATCTGGGTTGCACTTAGTGGGACTATCATTTGTTTTTCAACAGGACAATGACCCAAAACCCACCCTCCAGGCTGTGTAGGGGCTATTTGACCAAGGAGAGTGATGGAGCGCTGCATCAGATAATCTGGCCTCCACAATCATGCGACCTCAACCCAATTGAGATGGTTTGGGATAAGTTGGACCACAGAATGAAGGAAAAGCAGCCAACAAGTGCTCAGCATATGTGGGAACTCCTTCAAGACAGTTGAAATGCATTCCTCATGAAGCTGGTTGAGAGAATGCCAAGAGTGTGCAAAGCTGTTTTCAAGGCAAAGGATGGCTACTTTGAAGAATCTCAAATAGAAAATATATTTGGATTTGTTTAACACTTTTTTGGTTACTACATGATTCCATATGTGTTATTTCATAGTTTTGATGTCTTCACTATTATTCTACTATGAATAACATTGAATGAGTAGCTCTGTGCAAACATTTTACTGGTACTGTAAGTAAACACATTCAGTTTAAACTGCACTACAATATCCAGAACGTTTGTAACAGGGCTCCGTACCGCCTCTCTTGCGTCGTACTGGGAGATGAGGCTCTTGAGTTTCTCTGCCAGGTCACTGTTCTCCTGACACAGCTTGGTGTTGCGGGTACTGTGCTCCTCAATCTGGACCTGGATGTCCGTCAGCGTGCTCTGGAAGTGAGTGGTGATGTCCTTCCTCTTCAGGTCATCCTCCCTACACCTCTGGAGGGTCTCCTCCTGAACAATCACAGAATACAAGATGATGCACCATTAGGGTTTGTCCCCAATGGCACATTGGAAAAGTATGCCAGTTGGACTCCCAGACAAACTCATGTAAGGAGTGAATACACAGACAGTGTATTTACATACTAACCATACACCTGCCATATCATTTTAACTTAGTGAGGGCCACTGGTTGTTGCATCAGACCCGGATCAAATAAATAGGTAAAAGTATTTGAGATGCACTTTGATTTAGCTTGATGTTTGAACATTCAAGGCTAATCCATTGGTTTCATTTTAAAGGGCAAAGTAAATCAATAGCAGTTCAGGTATTTCAAAGTAGTATTTGATCTAATTCTGGTTGGCGGTACTAGTCAGTGAGAGGAGAGCCTCACCTTGGACATGTTACACAGAGTGTTATGGGTACTGAGGCACACTATATATACAAAAGTATGTGGACACCGGTTCAAATTAGTCGATTTGGCTATTTCAGCCACACCTGTTGTTGACAGGTGTATAAAATCGAGCACACCGCCATGCAATCTCCATAGACAAACATTGGCAGTAGAATGGCCTTACTGAAGAGCTCAGTGACTTTCAACGTAGCACTGTCATAGGATTCCACCTTTCCATCAAGTCAGTCACTCAAATTTATGCCCTGCTAGAGCTGTCCCAGTCAACTGTAAGTCCCGTTATTGTGACGTGGAAACGTGTAGGAGCAACAACGGCTAAGCCGCGAATTGGTAGGCCACACAAGCTCACAGAACGGGACCGCCGAGTACTGAAGCACGTATCACATAAAAATCGTCTGTCCTCGATTGCAACACTCCCGACCGTATTACAAACTGCCTCTGGAAGCAGCATCAACACAAGAACTGTTTGTCGGGAGCTTCATGAAATGGGTTTCCATGGCCGAGCAGCCGCACACAAGCCTAAGATTAACATGCTCAATGCCAAGCGTCGGCTGGAGTGGTGTAAAGCTCGCCGCCATTGGACTCTGGAGCAGTGGTTCTCTAGATTGATGAATCACGCTTCACAATCTGGCAGTCCAACGTACGAATCTGGGCTTGGCAGATGCCAGGAGAATAATGGTCTGGGGCTGTTTTTCATGGTTTGGGGTAGGCTCCTTAGTTCCAAATCTTAACACTACAGCATACAATGACATTCTAGACGATTCTGTGCTTGCAACTTTATGGCAACAGTTTGGCGAAGGCCCTTTCCTGTTTCAGCATAACAATGCCCCCGTGCACAAAGTGAGGTCCATACAGAAATGGTTTGTCGAGATCGGTGTGGAAGAACTTGACTGGCCTGCACAGAGCCCTAACCTCAACCTTATCGAACAAATTTGGGATGAATTGGAACTGCGAGCCAGGCCTAATCGCCCAACATCAGTGCCCAACCTCACTAATTTTCTTGTGGCTGAATGGAAGCAAGTCCCAGCAGCAATGTTCCTGTCAGGCGTGTGCGTACTTGTGGTGAAGTCAGGTGCAGGAGAGCAGAGAATTGTGAACAGGCGCACACTTTATTTCGGCAGGAGAAAGATTACAGACCGGCGCAGCTGCTTCAAAAACCTCCAGCCAACAATGCAAAGTGTAAAGCGCGCAAAAACAGTCACAAATCGTAAATGTTTAACAATTCAAACAAGCTTCGTGAAAATACACAGAAATAACGAACGCCAACCTGGCGCGTTATAAAACACTTAACACACAAACAATTTCACACAAAGACATGGAGGGGGGGGAACAGAGGAATAAATACATGCAGTGTGATTAGGGAATGTAAACCAGGTGTGCAAAACAAGACAATACAAATGGATAAATGAACAATGGAGCGGCGATGGCTAGAAAGCCGGTGACGTCGACCGCCAAACGCCGCACGAACAAGGAGAGGAGCCGACTTCGGCTGAAGTCGTGACAGTTCCAACATCTAGTGGAAAGCCTTCCCAGAAGAGTGGAGGCTGTTTAAGCAGCAAAAGGGGAACCAACTCCATATTAAAGACCCATGATTTTGGAATGAGATGTTCGACAGGCAGGTGTCCACATACTTTTGTAGTGTAGTGTCATGTAGTGTAAATCATGCTACAATGAGAGGCTCACCTTGAGGGTCTTGTTGTGTCTCTGCAGCTCCCTACACAGGGACTCCAACTTGCTGCGGGCCAGAACAGCCCTGCTGTGTTCACTCTGGAGCTGGTCCTTCTCTTTCATCACCTGGAGAAGCTTCTTCTGCAGAAACTTCAGCTGCTTCTGGTCACCCCGGTGCTCATCCAGCTACACACACACACACACACACACACACACACACACACACAAATAAAGACACAGAAACACAAACCCACACAAATACATCATTTTTCCTCTTCACAAACAAAACAAATCTATGTAGTATAAAGTGCATTCAGAAAGTATTCAGACCCCTTAACTTTTTCCACATTTTGTTACGTTACAGCCTTTTTTTTCTCATCAATCTACACAATTACCCATAATGACAAAGCGAGAAAAAAAAAGCTTTTTTTGCTAATAAAAAACAGAAATACATTTTTTACATCAGTATTCAGACCCTTTGCTAAAAAAAATCTAAATTGAGCTCAGGTGCATCCTGTTTCCATTGATCATCCTTGAGATGTTTCTGCAACTTGATTAGAATCCACCTTTGGTAAATTCAATTGATTGGACATGATTTGGAAAGATTATTTGGAAAGGCACACATCTGTCTATATAATATCCCACAGTTGAAAATGCATGTCAGAGCAAAAACCAAGCCATGAGTTTGGATGAATTGTCCGTAGAGCTCCGAGTCAGGATTGTGTCAAGGCACAGATCTGGGGAAGGGTATCAAAACATTTCTGCAGCATTGAAGGTCCCAAAAACACAGTGGCCTCCATCATTCTTAAATGGAAGAAGTTTGGAACCACCAAGACTCTTCCTAGAGCTGGCCGCCCGGCCAAACTGAGCAATCTGGGGAGAAGGGCCTTGGTCAGTGAGGTGACGAAAAGCCTGACCGTCACTCTAGAGTCAGCTCTAGAGTTCCTCTGTGGAGATGGGAGAACCTTCCAGAAGGACAACCATCTCTGCAGCACTCCACCAATCAGGCATTTAGGGTAGAGTGGCCAGATGGAAGCCACTCCTCAGTAAAATGCACACAATAGCCTGCTTGGAGTTTGCCAAAAGGTACCTCTCAGACCATGAGAAACAAGATTCTCTGGTCTGATGAAACCAAGATTGAACTCTTCGGCTTGAGTGCCAAGCGTCATGTCTTGAGGAAACCTGGCACCATCCCTACAGTGAACCATGGTGGTAGCAGCATCATGCTGTGGGGATGTTGTTCAGAGGCAGGGACTGGGAGACTAGTCAGGATTGAGGGAAGGATGAATGGAACAAAGAGATCCTTGATGAAAACCTGCTCCAGAGCGCTCAGGACCTCAGAATGGGGCAAAGGTTCAGCTTCCAACGGGACAACAACCCTAAGCACACAGCCAAGACAATGCAGGAGTGACTTCAAGTCTCTGAATGTCCTTGAGTGGCCCAGACAGATCCCGGACTTGAATCCAATCTAACATCTCTGGAGAGACGTGAAAATAGCTGTGAAAAAGGGGTACAAAAAAAATTATTTAAAAAAAAAATGTAAATAAGAAAATTACTGTACAGTGACGCTGTACAGTGACGCTCCCCATCCAACCTGACAGAGCTTTAGAGGATGTACAGAGAAGAATGGCAAAAACTCCCCAAATACAGGTGTGCTGAGCTTGTAGCTTCATACCCAAGAAGACTCGAGGCTGTAATTGCTGCCAAAGGTGTTTCAACAAAGTACTGAGTAAAGGGACTGAATACTCATGTAAATGTGATATTTCGTTTATATGCAAAAATGTCTAAAAAACTGTTTTCACTTTGTCATTATGGGGTATTGTGTGTAGATTGATGAGGGGGAAAAACGATTTAATCCATTTTACAATAAGTCTGTAACGTAACAAAATGTGGAAAAGGTCAAGTGGTCTGAATACTTTCTGAATCCACTGTACGTCTAGACCAGAGATGGCCCACCTTTTGAAAACCCTCTGATAAAATGTTATATTTATTTGGAATCAGTCTCTGTTTAATGTTGCGAAATATAATAGTAGAATACACAAGGTGCAATTTCGAAATGTTGTTGTGCATCAGCAGTTCTCTCTTGTTATGTCAGTCACTGATAGTCACTCAATTAACCCATGTCAGCTAATTTTTTTTAGATCAGTACGTTAGTCTAGCGGCAAGCTATCTTAATTTGGTAATCCCGGTTGAATTACCACCCGGGGGGCCTGGATTGATTTTATTAGTCAGTCTCACTCAGATATCACACTAAAAACTACAAACATTTCTCTCCGCTGTCATGACGTGCCCTGTGGGAAGGATCATATCTCTCTCTCTCTCTCTCTCTCTCTCTCTCTCTCTCTCTCTCTCTCTCTCTCTCGAACTGCCACACCCCTTCACACAGGGTGTGAACAGTCTTTAGACATAGTTTCAAGCTTTTTGGATATAAAGAGAATCTTTATGGAACAAAACAAACATTTATTGTGTGACTGGGAGTCTCGTGAGTGCAAACATACAAAGATCATCAAAGGTAAGCGATTATTTTTATTGCTTTTCTGACTTTCGTGACCAATCTACTTTGCTGCTAGCTGTTTGTAATGTTTTGTCTGCTGAGAGCTGTCCTCACATAATCTCATGGTTTGCTTACACCGTAAAGCTTTTTTTTAAATCTGACACGCCAGGTGGATTAACAACAAGCTAAGCTGTGTTTTGGTACATTGCACTTGTGATTTCATGAAAATAAAATATTTTTAGTTATTTAATTTTAATTTGGCGCTCTGCAATTCACCGGATGTTGATGAAAAGGATCCCGCGAAAGGGATCGGTGCTCCAAGATTAAAAAACAACAAGAAAATGATGCCATCTGGTTTGCTTAATACAAGGAACTTGAAATTATTTATACTTTTACTTTTACTTTTGCTACTTAAGTATATTTAAAAACAAATACTTTTAGACTTTTACTAAAGTAGTATTTTACTGGGTAACTTTCACTTTTACTTGAGTCATTTTCTATTAAGATATCTTTACTTTTACTCAAGTATGACAATTGGTTACTTTTTCCATCAGCACTAACTCTGAAGCATGGATCAACACTGCCTCATGGACCCGCTCACCAGCTCAGCATGTTTCTTGATGATGGCCTCCAGTTTCTGCTCTGGAGTGCCGAGCTTGTTCAAACTCTGCATCAATAGCATGGCCTCTTTACCTGAACAGAGATCGTGTTAGAGTACAGTTAATAACACAAAAACTATTGACACACTGTAACACTAGAACTATTGATACACTGTAACACTAGAACTATTGATACACTGTAACACTAGAACTATTGATACACTGTAACACTAGAACTATTGATACACTGTAACACTGGAACTATTGATACACTGTAACACTAGAACTATTGATACACTGTAACACTAGAACTATTGACACACTGTAACACTAGAACTATTGATACACTGTAACACTGGAACTATTGATACACTGTAACACTATAACTATTGATACACTGTAACACTGGAACTATTGATACACTGTAACACTAGAACTATTGATATACTGTAACACTGGAACTATTGATACACTGTAACACTAGAACTATTGACACACTGTAACACTATAACTATTGATACACTGTAACACTAGAACTATTGATACACTGTAACACTAGAACTATTGATACACTGTAACACTAGAACTATTGATACACTGTAACACTAGAACTATTGATACACTGTAACACTAGAACTATTGATACACTGTAACACTAGAACTATTGATACACTGTAACACTAGAACTATTTACACACTGTAACACTAGAACTATTGACACACTGTAACACTAGAACTATTGACACACTGTAACACTAGAACTATTGATGCACTGTAACACTAGAACCATTGACACACTGTAACACTAGAACTATTGACACACTGTAACACTAGAACTATTGATACACTGTAACACTAGAACTATTGATGCTGAACAGAACCAAAGAAGAAGAAGAAAAGAACCCACCAAGGCTTTTCAGCATCTTCTTCTCTAGTTTCTGTTCCTTGGCGGAGCTCTTCTTAGTGACCTGCTCCTTCAGCGCCTCCTCTTCCACGTCCTCCTGCTCCGTGGGCTCCTCACTGGCCTCCTGGTAGGTACTGATGATGTCCTCTAGCTGCTTGCTCAGGTCCTCTGTCAAGTCCACCTGACCCTGACCCTGGGCTGGCTCCCCCTGGCCACTCACCTGACAAGTCTCCATTCTGATAGACTAGCAACGAGAGAGAGAATGATACAGCATATAATTAGAATGACTAAAACGAATGTGGTTATATTCTAGTTCAATGTTCCCATGAAGGATGGTCATTAATGAGACAAGACCTAGAGACTATGCGCTATTACACAAACTCACAATGCAAATCCCCCGATTGGTTCCTCATGCTCGGGTAATAAAAGCAATAAAATACGCTGAGTGTACAAAACATTAGGAACACCTTCCTAATATTGAGTTGCACTCTCCTTTTGCACTCAGAACAGCCTTAAGTAGTTGGGCATGGATTCTATAAGGTGTCGAAAGTGTTCCACAGGGATGCTGGTCCATGTTGACTCCAATGCTTCCCACATTTGAGTCTAGTCGGCTGGATGTCCTTTAGGTGGAGGACCATTCTCGATACACACGGGAAACTGTTGAGCGTGAAAAACCCAGCAGCGTTGCAGTTCTTGACACACTCAAATCGGTGCACCTGGCACCTACTACCATACCCCTGTTCAAAGGCACTTAAATATTTTGTCTTCCCCATTCACCCTCTGAATGACACACGTGCACAATCCAGGTCTCAGTTGTCTCAAGGCTTAAAAATCTTTACTTAACCTGTCTCCTCCCCTTCGTCTACACTGATTGAAGTGGGTTTAACAAGTGACATCAATAAGGGATCATAGCTTTCACCTGAATTCACCTGGTCAGTCTATGTCATGGAAAGAGCATGTGTTCCTAATGTTTTGTCCACTCAGTGTATACTAATATACTTCTACTATTATACTACTGTATAAGGGGAAAACATTCAAGCCAAGGTCAATCCAAACTTCAACAGAATAGCTTTAACATAATTTCCAATATTATTACAACTGTTTTCTCTTGATTTGTATCTATTTAATGACCCTAAATTACATAGTCAATCAGATTCACAACTTAAAATATATCAACTGAAGTCTGGTGGTAGAGCTTGACTGTGGCCTGTTTATGTGCATATAATTAGTCTGCTGCCTGGGTGCAAAGCCTCTACTCATTCTCCACTTCCCGCTGCTCAGTGCTTTCACAGGCAGAGCTGAGTTGTCAGAGCACTTACCACCTGTTCTGGGCACACATGCTATTTTAGGAACTTCTTTATATGGTCATGTTATTTATTTCTTTCAAAACCTCACTTTAGTTGGTGTAAATTGTAGTAATATATGGATTGATGAAACTAATACCAGCACTTGAAATACCCAGAACAGGTGAGTACACAACAGAGTTGCAGTTGCATTTTACCCAGAAGTAGTAACACATCTATTTGTATTGTAATACTATATTCCACAGCTTCCTGTCTAAAAATGGGACACTTTTGCATGTGTATGTATTTCTAATGAATCTTTCAGATAGAGCAGTGTGATTGGCCATCGCCCTCCAAGCAGCCTGCCTAATCCATTCCACCAATGACTTTTGGAACCGAACACTAATTTGATACAACAGTAGGCCTATATTGTACTTGACAAGTTCATGTAAAAATGTCAAAGAACAAACTACTTCACAAATATGACGAATCTGTTACCCAAAAAATACAAATAGCTTATCCAAAATACTTTCAAATAATCCCCACAATGCCACAGGAAGACAAGAAACAAACACCCATGAAAATAGTTCTGTCTACATCCCACCCAAAACACAAAACGCATATGAGATATTGAAATGATTCTTACCGGAAGGTCCTGGAAGGTCTTACCAGAAGGTCCTGGGTATATGAGAAAGACAAGGAGAAATGAGAAGGAGGAAAATAGTGAGAGAGAGAGGGGGGGGAGGGGGGGTCTGGCCCACATATAGAACAGCTGTGAAAAGACCTCAAAATAAACCCCAGGGACACAACTGACACCAACACAGAGAGAGGGACAGGGGAACATACTGACACCAACACAGAGAGAGGGACAGGGGAACATACTGACACCAACACAGAGAGAGGGACAGGGGAACATACTGACACCAACACAGAGAGAGGGACAGGGACACAACTGACACCAACACAGAGAGAGGGACAGGGGAACCTACTGACACCAACACAGAGAGAGGGACAGGGACACAACTGACACCAACACAGAGAGAGGGACAGGGGAACATACTGACACCAACACAGAGAGAGGGACAGGGACACAACTGACACCAACACAGAGAGAGGGACAGGGACACAACTGACACCAACACAGAGAGAGGGACAGGGTAACATACTGACACCAACACAGAGAGAGGGACAGGGACACAACTGACACCAACACAGAGAGAGGGACAGGGGACACAACTGACACCAACACAGAGAGAGGGACAGGGACACAACTGACACCAACACAGAGAGGGACAGGGACACAACTGACACCAACACAGAGAGAGGGACAGGGACACAACTGACACCAACACAGAGAGGGACAGGGACACAACTGACACCAACACAGAGAGAGGGACAGGGACACAACTGACACCAACACAGAGAGAGGGACAGGGGAACATACTGACACCAACATAGAGAGAGGGACAGGGGAACATACTGACACCAACACAGAGAGAGGGACAGGGACACAACTGACACCAACACAGAGAGAGGGACAGGGACACAACTGACACCAACACAGAGAGAGGGACAGGGACACAACTGACACCAACACAGAGAGAGGGACAGGGGAACATACTGACACCAACACAGAGAGAAGGACAGGGACACAACTGACACTAACACAGAGAGAGGGACAGGGGAACATACTGACACCAACACAGAGAGAGGGACAGGGACACAACTGACACCAACACAGAGAGAGGGACAGGGGAACATACTGACACCAACACAGAGAGAGGGACAGGGGAACATACTGACACCAACACAGAGGGAGGGACAGGGACACAACTGACAACAACACAGAGAGAGGGACAGGGGAACATACTGACACCAACACAGAGAGAGGGACAGGGGAACATACTGACACCAACACAGAGAGAGGGACAGGGGAACATACTGACACCAACACAGAGAGAGGGACAGGGGAACATACTGACACCAACACAGAGAGAGGGACAGGGGAACATACTGACACCAACACAGAGAGGGACAAGGACACAACTGACACCAACACAGAGAGAGGGACAGGGACACAACTGACACCAACACAGAGAGAGGGACAGGGACACAACTGACACCAACACAGAGAGAGGGACAGGGACACAACTGACACCAACACAGAGAGAGGGACAGGGACACAACTGACACCAACACAGAGAGAGGGACAGGGACACAACTGACACCAACACAGAGAGAGGGACAGGGGAACATACTGACACCAACACAGAGAGAGGGACAGGGGAACATACTGACACCAACACAGAGAGAGGGACAGGGGAACATACTGACACCAACACAGAGAGGGACAAGGACACAACTGACACCAACACAGAGAGAGGTACAGGGACACAACTGACACCAACACAGAGAGAGGGACAGGGACACAACTGACACCAACACAGAGAGAGGGACAGGGACACAACTGACACCAACACAGAGAGAGGGACAGGGACACAACTGACACCAACACAGAGAGAGGGACAGGGGAACATACTGACACCAACACAGAGAGAGGGACAGGGACACAACTGACACCAACACAGAGAGAGGGACAGGGGAACATACTGACACCAACACAGAGAGAGGGACAGGGGTAAATACTGACACCAACACAGAGAGAGGGACAGGGACACAACTGACACCAACACAGAGAGAGGGACAGGGGAACATACTGACACCAACACAGAGAGAGGGACAGGGGAACATACTGACACCAACATAGAGAGAGGGACAGGGGAACATACTGACACCAACACAGAGAGAGGGACAGGGGAACATACTGACACCAACACAGAGAGAGGGACAGGGGAACATACTGACACCAACACAGAGAGGGACAAGGACACAACTGACACCAACACAGAGAGAGGGACAGGGACACAACTGACACCAACACAGAGAGAGGGACAGGGACACAACTGACACCAACACAGAGAGAGGGACAGGGACACAACTGACACCAACACAGAGAGAGGGACAGGGACACAACTGACACCAACACAGAGAGAGGGACAGGGACACAACTGACACCAACACAGAGAGAGGGACAGGGGAACATACTGACACCAACACAGAGAGAGGGACAGGGGAACATACTGACACCAACACAGAGAGAGGGACAGGGGAACATACTGACACCAACACAGAGAGGGACAAGGACACAACTGACACCAACACAGAGAGAGGGACAGGGACACAACTGACACCAACACAGAGAGAGGGACAGGGACACAACTGACACCAACACAGAGAGAGGGACAGGGACACAACTGACACCAACACAGAGAGAGGGACAGGGACACAACTGACACCAACACAGAGAGAGGGACAGGGGAACATACTGACACCAACACAGAGATTGGGACAGGGGAACATACTGACACCAACACAGAGAGAGGGACAGGGACACAACTGACACCAACACAGAGAGAGGGACAGGGGAACATACTGACACCAACACAGAGAGAGGGACAGGGACACAACTGACACCAACACAGAGAGAGGGACAGGGGAACATACTGACACCAACACAGAGAGAGGGACAGGGGAACATACTGACACCAACACAAAGAGAGGGACAGGGGAAACATACTGACACCAACACAGAGAGGGACAGGGAACACACTTACACCAATACAAAGAGGCAAAGAGGGACAGGGACACAACTGACACCAACACAGAGAGAGGGACAGGGGAACATACTGACACCAACACAAAGACACAGGGACATAACTGACACCAACACAGAGAGACAGGGGAACATACTGACACCAACACAGAGGGGGACAGGGACACAACTGACACCAACACAGAGAGAGGGACAGGGGAACATACTGACACCAACAGAGAGAGAGGGACAGGGACACAACTGACACCAACACAGAGAGAGGGACAGGGGAACATACTGACACCAACACAGAGAGAGGGACAGGGGAACATACTGACACCAACACAGAGAGAGGGACAGGGGAACATACTGACACCAACACAGAGAGAGGGACAGGGGAACATACTGACACCAACACAGAGAGAGGGACAGGGGAACATACTGACACCAACACAGAGAGGGACAAGGACACAACTGACACCAACACAGAGAGAGGGACAGGGACACAACTGACACCAACACAGAGAGAGGGACAGGGACACAACTGACACCAACACAGAGAGAGGGACAGGGACACAACTGACACCAACACAGAGAGAGGGACAGGGACACAACTGACACCAACACAGAGAGAGGGACAGGGACACAAACTGACACCAACACAGAGAGAGGGACAGGGGAACATACTGACACCAACACAGAGAGAGGGACAGGGGAACATACTGACACCAACACAGAGAGAGGGACAGGGGAACATACTGACACCAACACAGAGAGGGACAAGGACACAACTGACACCAACACAGAGAGAGGTACAGGGACACAACTGACACCAACACAGAGAGAGGGACAGGGACACAACTGACACCAACACAGAGAGAGGGACAGGGACACAACTGACACCAACACAGAGAGAGGGACAGGGACACAACTGACACCAACACAGAGAGAGGGACAGGGGAACATACTGACACCAACACAGAGAGAGGGACAGGGACACAACTGACACCAACACAGAGAGAGGGACAGGGGAACATACTGACACCAACACAGAGAGAGGGACAGGGGTAAATACTGACACCAACACAGAGAGAGGGACAGGGACACAACTGACACCAACACAGAGAGAGGGACAGGGGAACATACTGACACCAACACAGAGAGAGGGACAGGGAACATACTGACACCAACATAGAGAGAGGGACAGGGGAACATACTGACACCAACACAGAGAGAGGGACAGGGGAACATACTGACACCAACACAGAGAGAGGGACAGGGGAACATACTGACACCAACACAGAGAGGGACAAGGACACAACTGACACCAACACAGAGAGAGGGACAGGGACACAACTGACACCAACACAGAGAGAGGGACAGGGACACAACTGACACCAACACAGAGAGAGGGACAGGGACACAACTGACACCAACACAGAGAGAGGGACAGGGACACAACTGACACCAACACAGAGAGAGGGACAGGGACACACAACTGACCCAACACAGAGAGAGGGACAGGGGAACATACTGACACCAACACAGAGAGAGGGACAGGGGAACATACTGACACCAACACAGAGAGAGGGACAGGGGAACATACTGACACCAACACAGAGAGGGACAAGGGACACAACTGACACCATACACAGAGAGAGGGACAGGGACACAACTGACACCAACACAGAGAGAGGGGACAGGGACACAACTGACACCAACACAGAGAGAGGGACAGGGACACAACTGACACCAACACAGAGAGAGGGACAGGGGAACATACTGACACCAACACAGAGATTGGGACAGGGGAACATACTGCACCAACACAGAGAGAGGGACAGGGACACAACTGACACCACACAGAGAGAGGGACAGGGGAACATACTGACACCAACACAGAGAGAGGGACAGGGACACAACTGACACCAACACAGAGAGAGGGACAGGGGAACATACTGACACCAACACGAGAGAGGGACAGGGGAACATACTGACACCAACACAAAGAGAGGGACAGGGAAACATACTGACACCAACACAGAGAGGGACAGGGAACACACTTACAACCAATACAAAGAGGCAAAGAGGGACAGGGACACAACTGACACCAACACAGAGAGAGGGACAGGGGAACATACTGACACCAACACAAAGACACAGGGACATAACTGACACCAACACAGAGAGACAGGGGAACATACTGACACCAACACAGAGGGGGACAGGGACACAACTGACACCAACACAGAGAGAGGGACAGGGGAACATACTGACACCAACAGAGAGAGAGGGACAGGGACACAACTGACACCAACACAGAGAGAGGGACAGGGGAACATACTGACACCAACACAGAGGGACAGGGACACAACTGACACCAACACAAAGAGACAGGGACCTAACTGACACCAACACAGAGAGACAGGGGAACATACTGACAGCAACACAGAGAGGGGACAGGGACACAACTGACACCAACAGAGAGAGGGACAATGGAACATACTGACACCAACAGAGAGAGAGGGACAGGGACACAACTGACACCAACACAGAGAGGGGGATAGGGACACAACTGACACCAACACAGAGAGGGGGACAGGGACACAACTGACACCAACATAGAGAGGGACAGGGACACAACTGACACCAACACAGAGAGAGAGACAGGGACACAACTGACACCAACACAGAGAGAGGGACAGGGGAACATACTGACACCAACACAAAGAGAAGGACAGGGAAAAATACTGACACCAACACAGAGAGAAGGACAGGGACACATACTGACACCAACACAGCGAGAGGGACAGGGGAACACACTGACAGCAATAGAGAGAGAGACAGGGAACACACTGACAGCAACACAGAGAGAGGGACAGGGGAACACACTGACACCAACACAGAGAGAGAGAGACAGGGGAACACACTGACAGCAATAGAGAGAGAGACAGAGGAACATACTGACACCAATAGAGAGAGAGAGAGAGAGAGAGAGAGAGAGAGAGAGAGAGAGAGAGAGGACAGGGAAACATACTGACACCAACACAGAGAGAAGGACAGGGACACTACTGACACCAACACAAGCGAGAGGGACAGGGGAACACACTGACAGCAATAGAGAGAGAGACAGGGGAACACACTGACAGCAACACAGAGAGAGGGACAGGGGAACACACTGACACCAACACAGAGAGAGAGAGACAGGGGAACACACTGACACCAACACAGAGAGAGAGAGACAGGGAACACACTGACAGCAATAGAGAGAGAGACAGGGAACATACTGACACCAGTAGAGAGAGAGAGGAGAACCTACTGACACCATAGAGAGAGAGACAGAGGAACATACTGACACCAATAGAGAGAGACAGGGGAACATACTGACACCAACACAGCGAGAGGGACAGGGGAACACACTGACAGCAATAGAGAGAGAGACAGGGGAACATACTGACACCAATAGAGAGAGAGAGAGAGAGAGAGAGAGAGAGACAGAGAGAGAGAGAGAGAGAGAGAGAGTGAGAGAGAGGGGAACATACTGACACCAGTAGAGAGAGAGAGGAGAACATACTGACACCAATAGAGAGAGAGACAGGGGACATACTGACACCAATAGAGAGAGAGAGACAGAGGAACATACTGACACCGGTAGAGAGAGAGACAGAGGAACATACTGACACCAGTAGAGAGAGAGACAGAGGAACATACTGACACCAATAGAGAGAGACAGGGGAACATACTGACACCGGTAGAGAGAGAGACAGGGGAACATACTGACAACCAACACAGAGAGAGAGGAGACAGGGGAACACACTGACACCAACACAGAGAGAGAGAGACAGGGGAACACACTGACAGCAATAGAGAGAGAGACAGAGGAACATACTGACACCGATA